>NW_027531911.1:280173-409997 GCF_008692635.1 Crocuta crocuta
ACTCTGTCCAGTCATGGACTTTCTGACATCCTTGTCTCCCACAGGACCTGAACTTAAACTATATTATTTTCATTACAGATCTTCAGAGAGTACCTACTTATATGCTAGACACTGTGCTCTAAGCTGTGGCTGAAAGCACAAAAGGTGGTGTGTATGTTGATAAACAAAGTTTGGTTTTTACCTGCAATCAGTTTTCACTAGAAAGAAAAAAACAAAATATTATCTGAGATAGATCTCTTTATTTTTTTCCAAAAAGACAACACTGATAATTTGTTTTAAAGACCAGTTTTGTCTCAGGCAAAAGATGATAATCATTCACTGCTTGAAAAGAATAGTCAAAACCAGACAGAAATGAAATTAATAAAGAACATTGAAACAGCACGGTTTGGTAGAGCATACAGCCCTAGATTTTTTATTCATAATAAGATATATATGAATGATGCTGTTTAGGGCAATACCATTTCAACATTCCTATGTAAGAGGAAACAAAAACTTGCCAGGAACTATTATTAAGGATTAAAATTTAGGTTACTTTAATTTTTTATTTTTATTTGTTTTATCTTTAAATCACTTTTTTTTAATTTTATAGTATATTGTCAAGTTGGTTTACATATAACACCCAGTGCTCATCCCAACAAGTGCCCTCCTCCATGCCCATCACCCTCTCTCCCCTCTCCCCCACCCCCATCAGCCCTCATTTTACTTTAATTTTAAAAAAAAAATATTTTAGAGAGAGAGAAAGTGAGAATGGGGGAGAAGGGCTAAGGTGAGATAGAATGAGAGAGAGAGAGATAAAGAGTGAAGGGGGAGAGAGAGAGAATCTTAAGCAGACTCCATGCTCAGCATACATCCCAATGTGGGACTTGATCCCAAGACCCTGGGATCATAACCTGGGTGGAAATCAAGTCAGACACTCAACCTACTGAACCACCCAGGGACCCCTAAAAAACCTATATTATTAACTTACACATGGAAGGAGGGCTGTTTGCTTTTTTGATGTTGCTTTATTTGATTGTTGTTTATTTGGATAATGGACCAGCCTTTTAGAGGATAGTAAATAGAAATAGCAAGTACTCAGAAGCTATAAAACTACCTTGTAGCCATTATAGTTGTAGGTCTTCAGTGTAGGTCATTAAGGTCTAAGCCATACATCTTTTGGTGAAGGTCAACATTCTGTACTTTGTCAAGTAAACAGAGCCACACTGAGTATTATGAGACAAAAGGGATAAACAAAGGACTTAGAGATTTCACAAATGTAGAAAGAGTGGAAGCTGTGCAGACAGATCATGGGGGTGCTACTGGAAAGTCATGGAAACAGTCACAGAAGACATCAGCCTCCATAACCAGAGGAAATGGTTTTTGAAAGTTTGCAGGGAAAACACCACCAATTCTGAATCATTTGAATACCATACTACAAACTGTATCAAGTTGCAACAGGAAAGCTGGAAATTGCTGAAAAATCTAAGTGGTAGCCATATTGCGATCTGTTTCTCTTGAGAATATAATGACTTCTCCTTACTTCTGCTTTTCATATCAAAGCTGGAAGCCATTTACTGGCAAGTACTAATCTGGAGACATTGAGGAAGAAAGTTCTAAGAAAAGTAGTTCCTGAAATGGTAGTAATGCAAAGTTTACTCAGTTTACAAAGGCCTAGTATTTTAAACAGGACTTCATATTTGCTATCTTAATACATTGCTACCCAGTCTTTTATGGTATTAATTAATTTGATTATGATTATGCTAAATTTAGCATAGTTTTACAATCTAATTTTGAAATTAATTTAAGAGATAATGATGAATATTAAGCTTTCATTTCCTAATACAATCTAATACACTGAAAATAGTACACTGAAATCATTATTTACAAAAAGTTTTTTTTGTTAGCTTTTCTCACTTAAATAATGTCAAAAAATTATTTTCAGGTTGATAATATGATGAAAAATATTGATTCTATCACTAATAATTTTATACTAAGAAGTACTCGTTCTGTAAAATCAGAATATATTGTCTTTTCTATTCTCTATTTTTCATGAGCAGATAAAGCATTTATTTTTCAAATAAAAAGAAAGAAATAATCTATTAAACACAATGTGCCAATGCTTATATGATATATGATATATTTATGGTTTGTGTACATATATGTATATGCGTGAGTGTTTTCTCTCTCTCTGTCTCTCTCTCTCACACACACAGGTGGAATATACTATTATTCAAGTTGGTTACTAAACATATCAATAGAAATTCTGTCTTCACAGTAAGACTGTTTTCTTATTAAACACCATTACTTTCTGTTTCTGAGTCAAATCCAATATCTTGAACTACTGTAAGCGCTTTTTTCTTAGCACTGCCAATATTCCCAGAATTAAAGCAGCAATGCTTTTCTTAAAATAATCCTGCCTTCTGGGAAACAGGCATTTTTCAGCATTAAATAGGGCAAAATTGTTTTGTAGCTGCTATCTGTTTTATTGTATATAAACTTATGTTAAGATACATTTTAAATTAAATGTCAAATCCAGATTGACATAGGAAACACAGCAGTGCTTGATATTTGATGAGAAGCTGTCAACTTGCGTTGCCTTGTGAAATTGCCAGCCACATCCTCAAGACTAGTTGAGTAAGTGATTATGGCAAAGCAGGGGTCCATATATAAGGTCTCAATTCTATACGGTGTGTGTGTGTGTGTGTGTGTGTGTGTGTGTGTGTGTGTGTGGTCAGAGTGGTGTGAGATAAGCTATTTATTATCTGGAAATTGAATTTCATTCCCTTAATTCTTAAGGTTATTTTAGGAACATTTCTTATAGATGAATCAATAATTCAGAAATACCATTCAGAGTTAGGCATGAAAAAGCAAGTTAAATTCCTTCTCTGTAGTAATTTCTATGAAAAATTGAATCTTCGAACCTTCGGCTATAGTTTTAAGGGAAGTTTTATTCTGTTATTTGCTACAGCAATAGTCTATCTTAGTATTTCTTAGTCTTTCATTTCATTTCATTTTTACTAAATGCCACTGCTAGATAAATGTGAGTATCTATGTGTGTAGATGTGGATGTGGGTGTGTGTGTAGCCAGAACACAAAACAAAATTGGTAGTCAGGATGTATTACCTTCTTAAAATTTTTTTTAAATGTTTATTTATTTTTGAGAGAGAGAAAGACAGCATGCAAGCAGAGGAAGGGGAGAGAGAGGGGAGACAGAGAATCTGAAGCCGACTCTGCACTCCCAGCACAGAGCCCGATGTGGAGGGTGGACCCAAGAACTGTGAGATCATGACCTGAGCTGAAATCAGACGCTCAAAGGATTGAGCTACCTGGGGGCCCCAAGTTGGATGTTTTACTCGGAGCCTGGGTGGCTCAGTCGGTTAAGTGTTCTTAAACACAAACACACCCACCTCATTCTAAGTGGTCATGTACTTCTCAGGAAATTATATAATAATTAATATTACAGAAAATGAAGGCAATGCTTAAATGTTTGAAGCTCTTCGCCTCACCCCTAATCAAAACAAAACTTAAAAAAAGAAAAGAAAGGAAGATAAAATATTGGATCACTCCCAATATGGGATCCCAAAGGGATAGAGACTTCTTTCCTAATTTCTAAAAGCTGATACACAATGGGCGCTCCTCCTCTGGACTTCTGACGCTTAACAAGTAGCTCAAAGATGAAACAGGGAGTATGCCATGGACTCACCAAAGCAGCCCAGCTAAAGTGCTGCTGGCACCTGGTGGTGGCAGCAGCCATATCAGGCAGCAGTGACAATCCCCTGCAGTGCCAGTCGCCCACAGTGACTCTATACCCTGACTCCTCCTTGCACTCATGTCCTTGAGTGGAGATGTTAAAGCCCAGAATTCTTATCCATTTCCTCATTGTCTTCTTGCCCTCCAGACATTATGAGTTAATCATTTCATTTTGCATCAAAAGTTTTCTTTTCCACCTAAATAGTTATTCTTTTTGTTGCTTGGAACTAGAGAAAGTTGACTCAAAGATACTTTGTAAAGCTATGTTCATAGATGCATGCTAACTTCACATTTTTTAATCCTGCTAAATTGAAGCTTTAATCACCATGAAGTTTTCGTATAGATAGCCACTATTACCCCTGTTTTCTTAAAGTTTCTTTTGTCTGATACAAATACGGTTACAACTGTTTTTGTGCTGAGTTTAGGTATAAATATAAATTTATGCACACGTCTATGTGTGTGTTTTATGTGTGTGTGTGTTCTTTCTTGTATTTCAACCTTTTTCATTCTTTATATTTTACGTGTGCTTCTTTTAAACAGTATAAAGATGAGTCTATTTTTTAAAAATCTAGTCTGATACTCTTTATCTTTTGCTGGCAGATTTACACCATTTAGATTTAAGCTGAGTACTGATAATTTAATTTTTTATTTATAGTCCTGTTTTATGTTTTCTGTTGGTCTCGTTTAATTTTTATTTTTCTGTCCTTCTTTTCTTTTGAGTATTTGAATATTTTCTAGTTTATCTTTCATTTTTCCTTTTGAGTAAAACATTGCCTTAACAATTCTGTAACAAAATTCCACTGTTAATGAACTCTGAAAATCTCTTTATATATACCCACCCTTAACATATGTAGAGCCCAGTGCAGGAGTACACTTGGAGACTCCTGGTCGCTCTCTTCCCTCCTACATTTCTGACCTCCTGGCCTCCTGGCCACCTGAGTGCAGACACCTTGTCCACGTGACTCTTCAAAACCCCACCTGTCTCTTCACAGAGCTATCCATTGGCTACTCCTTAAGCCTGGGGGTGTGATAAGAGTTACAGTGCAGTTTTTGTTCAGCCAGTGACAGATAAGCCTGGGGATGTGTCCTGCACAGGCTGCAAAGTAATTTAAAACTATTGTAGCACAGAATTCTGTTGTTCTAGATCTTTAGAGCATAATTTAGGAGGAAACAGGTCCTTGGCTATGTTAGGCATATCTCCAGTCCCCAGAGATTCACAGCCTTGCCAGTTGGCATCATACTAAAGGAGGCCCAGTGGGGCACCAGAGTGACTCAGTCGGTTAAATGTCAGACTTTGGTTCAGGTCATAATCTCAAGCTCTGGAGTTCAAGCCCCAGGTCAGGCTCTGAGCCTGTTTCATTCTGTGTTTACCTCTCTTGCTGCCCCTCCCCTACTTGTGCTCTGTATTTCTCAAAAAAAAATTTTTTTTTGAAAAATAAATAAAAATTTTTAAAAAGGAGGCCCAGAAAAGAAACTTTAAAGCCAAGGGGTCAGGGTAGAAGCCATTGTTGCCTATCAGTCATCTAAGAGTGGTACTATTTCTACATGAAAAATATTCTTATGGATTAGACTCCTGGTTTAACCGTTTCTGTCATTACAGAGATTTACATTCCATCATCATCAGTGTGAAGAATCAATTCTTCTCAGACTGTCCATTTTCCATTCTTTATTTCTCTTTTTGTGCTAACAATTTTTAAGTCCATCCCTCTGTATTTAATTCTCTGAAGTGACATTAATATTTGACGAGGCATGCCTGTGTGTATATGTGTGTGTTTTAATTGTGTTTGAAATTTGTTAGGCTTGTTGGATGTGAAGATTGGTGTTGTTTGACAATCCTGGAAAATTTCCAGCTGTTACCCTTTAAAATATGCTCTCTGTTCTTTTGCCTCTTTCTGGAATTCCAGTTAAATGCACATTAAAACTTCTCAGTATAGTCTTTATGTTCTATGTTCCCTTGTGCTATTTTGGCATAATTCTGTTGACATCTCCTCCAGCTTTATATGTTTCTAATTTGTTGTCCAACTTTTTCATTGAGTTTTATATTTTCTTCGTTATATATATATTTTTTTCTTCAGCTTCTGTTTTCTATCCAAATCAGCTACATCACATTCTGTAGTTTTCTCTTGCCTAAAAATATGTTTATGCTTGCGTTATTTCTTTTAACATACTAATCATAGTTTCAAAATCTCTGGTACTTGGTATGAGAAATCTGTTAACATTAGTATATAAAAAGTCTTTTACATCATGTACCATATGTTCATGGTGCTTCGCTTCCTTGTGTGTTTAATTATTATTTGATTTATTCTGAGGGGAGTGTTTCTTTGTAAACTAATTTTTGGCAATGATTTAAACAATTTTCTGGAAAACTGAATGAAAGAATTTCTTTTTGTTAAATAATGTAGCCAATTTAATGTCTCCAACTCTTATCTCAGACTCTGCATTTTGTTGGACCTACTTAGAAGAGAGTTCCCAGGAATAGATCCTTTTGGTTTTATTTATTTACTTAAGCATTTGCCTTGGTAAAGATACTGTCCATTCCTAGATATGATGCTCAGTGTTCTTAAGGATTCTTTCATAGGTACTTCCACATTTTTTTCTTGACCTATCCACCCACAGAGATTTCATAAATTCTTGAATGTTTTCCCTCTACATGTTCATTTTTGAGATTTCAACCTATGTGACTTCAATTAGCATCCATATAAGAATGACTTTACAAAGTGTATGTATCTCCATCTGAGCTCTTTCTCCTCATTTCAAATCTGGTGTATTTTGGAAATATTGATAGTCTCTGATTTGATATTTTTGTTGTTTCAAGAGGATCTCAATTAAAAAATATCCAAAAACTCAATTAAAGATAGGCTACAAACTGACTTCTTCCCTGTCTTTTGTCTCAGAAAGCAGTACCTCCAGTGGCTAATTTACCCAAGCCAAAGAGTCAAAAGAAGATATTAACAAGAAATGAATCTTAGATCATATAAATTTCTTAATATAATATTCAAGGTCTTCCTTTCCTCCCTCATTGGGCTCTATGTTCTAACAACCTTATTAGTGCTCAAGACCTTCCTGTCATCTCGCAATTCTAACCCTTTCCATGTGCTCTTCTCTGTCTGGAAACCATGCACCCCACTCTGCCTAACTTCTATCTTTTCTAAATTTTTCCTCATAGTCATTAGCTCTTTGATGTTCTTCCTTAAACCAGTAAGGTGAGACTAGTATGTCTCATAGTATGAATTACCCAAGTTACATTGTTGGCCGAGTATTAGACCTGCTTGCTAACTCATCTCATCTCTTTCAATGAGAGACTGTGTTTACTTATTCTCACCTGCAGGCCTGAGCATGGTGTTGGCCGCAGTAGGCACTCAGTTAACATTTGTTGAGTTGAGAGTGAATTACATTTTTATCAAGTATATATATATATATATACACATATAATACATATCAATATAATCAATAAAATATATAATTTAAGTGTCATTTTAACAGATCATCATACTGTATGTTGTGGGATTTAAGGCATATAATGAAGCATAAGATCTCTGTACTCCAGTGATTATAGTTTAATTGGCCATAAATTACCTAAACCCATTATGATATGTAAGCAGACAAAGATAATGAACAACAAACTGTTTATTCCTGTCAAATACATATTAGAGGGAACAATTCAAATAGGACATCATTGGAACATTTATCCCAATAATTCCTTGAAATTTTGTCATGCCTCTCTTCTGCTAACCCCTAATGAAGCCCAATTTCTTGCCTCTAAAGAATACCATTTCTAAGATAAATATGAATATCTTTATCCAATTTGGAAAATAAACAAGATTTTGCAAATAAACACATTCAATTCCACAAACATTTTCAGTTTCCTTCACATGCTTAGTTTAATGAGGGAGGGAGAGAGTGATCAAAATATATAATTTAAAGCAGCATAGTAATTGCAAACATGCCCCCAATCAGAATGTAACAGTATGTAATCATCAGAACTAGCTTGAAGAGCTATGAGGCATTGACATATTTGATGTTATAATAATGTACAGAATCTGGTGAATAACATAAAACAAATCTAAATATAATATTTTTAAAATGCCTTTTAAATTTATCTGGGTATTTTTTTTCTGATATATACAGTCATATAAATCTTCTAACCTCTCTATTATATGTATTTCAGTTGATAAAACAGATTCCAAGAATGATAATGAAAGTGGAGAATCTAAGTCTTAATTATTTGTGAATAATTTTGTCTCATAAATTTTCATACATAGGTAACTTGAGCAAAACTTCCCATCCCTAACAGTCTGAGATTTTTTTTCTTCTGATATTTTAAAATAGTGTGCTGGGGGGGGAAGGAAAAATTAAATAATGAGGAAATACTAGTAACTTAAAGAACTTAAGGTTATTGTAATAGTCACCAAGAGGATTAACTCCATAGTGTAGAAACTAAAGATAGATAGATTGTTTTATATTTATCCATATCACAATACCAATGTTAATATAGTGAAACATTACTTTCTTACAAGTTTTCTAACATGGTAAAAGTATTTCTTAAGTAAAATGCATGGGAGTAACTAAAAAAGAGGTTTTTTTCCCTTCTTTATGTTTTATTGTTTAAAACTATAACAATAGGGAGCACCTGGGTGGCTCAGTCAGTTAAGTGTCAAACTTTGGCTCAGGTCATGATCTCATGATTCTTGTATTCTAGCCCTGAATCAGGCTCTGTGCTGACAGCTCGGAGCCTGGAGCCCGCTTTGGATTCTGTATCTCCCTCTAGCTCTCTGCCCCTTCCCCGCTCATGCTCTTTCTCTCTCAAAACTAAATATACGTTAAAAATTTTTTTTAATTAAAAAAAACTAGAACAGTTGATTTAAATAATTTCAGTCAATACTGAAATTGCTTTCTTATGTAAAACATGCCCGAATACATGCCAACTGTTTTTTCATTTTAGAATAATTTAGAAGAAAACATTATTAAGCCAGTAATTCAATATTATTAAAAGGCATGGTCATGTCCTACTCTAAGCCTGCCTACAGGCAGTGTAAAGCAAGTGCTTTTTGCTTTTTTTTTTTTTCTTTTTAAAAACCTTGAAAACAGATGTGAATAAATAGCATTTCCCCAGGAAGCAAAATCAATCTCTGAGAACTTCACAGGATATGTGCAGCCGGCCAGCAGCACTGCACATTTAAAATGCTGCTGAGTGAGTTGGAGATCATCCCGATAATACCACCCCCGTGGAGAAGGAGTTGGCACTTCACTATAGATTTCCCTGCCAGAGCCTATTCCTGCTTGACACTTTCACTTGACCCAGTCATGGTTTCTTTTCTCCAAGGTTTAAAACCAAGATCAAGTATATCTCTTTAATAATGTCACACATTCCAAAGAGTGACTCCGATGCGGGGACTATTGAAGGGCTTAGTTATTCACATAAGGACCATCATGCAGGGAGATAATAAGTGATGTAGCACAGAGGTACTGCCATCAGGGCACCAAGGATTAGTTCAAACAGCTGTCAGAGAATTTCGTAGCAAGTTTGAAGTGGATGTATGTGATTACATTTCTCATTTACAAATATTCTCGTGTTGTCAACTATTCTCACACACTTACACCTGAAAACCACAGATATGCCCATACTTTGGTAAATTAGACATGTTCTTAGAGTTTTTCAAAATGGCTTTCTGTGATGTAGGACACTAAATTGTCTTGAGTACCATATGTTTTGGTGGGCTAGTTGTTTTCTCCAGACCTCACCAACCACATCCTTCTCACGGGAGTTTCATAAGTGACTTAACTCCAGCAAGCATGACATGAGCAGTTGTTGACTCCTTTTGGTTTGCCCTCCTCTCTCTAGTATCCTGTCACACATACACTCTACCAAATTTGTTCCGGCTGTTCTTTCCTCTACCGTTCCCACTTTGCCTCAGGTCAGCACATGATGTTCCTCTGGAGGCAAATTTTGTGCCGTTTCCACCAGTACCCTCCCACACAGTCCACAGATTCCTCTGCACAGCGGGGGAGCTCTGCCACCTCGCGACCCTCAACACCACCCCTCTGGTCTGCACTGAAGCTGAAGACTCCTATGGTAGCAATCCTCAGCTTACTGACTTTATTCTTCTGAACAGCTAGTTCAAGACTGTGCTGAAGTCATGATATATAAGATTTGCTCCAGAGTCTCTTACCTCTGCATTGCTATGGGAGCCCTTATAGGGATGATGCACCCTGCACTACTGGACTTATCTTTCCAATGTCACTCGACACCCTGCTTGTCTAGACACCTTCTGAATATTGTGTGGTGGCTGATTCTCAAGCTGTACATACCACCTGACTACAGCCTGTCACTGGTATGTTATTTATCATTGTATCCTCACTGCCTACCATCAAGTCTGGAAAATGCCCAATAAATGTTTGAGATATGATCATTTCATTGTGATTACTGAAACTCACCTTTCTTCTCAAGAAAACAGGGTAGAAGTTTAGGCCTTAGAAGTTTAGGTTAGTAGAAGAGTTCTTTAGTTATACAGAACTCTGTTATCACCAAAGTTGGAGCAAGTTCAAGGAACACCCATGTGGTTTTACATGGAATGACTGTTTCATGTGACACATTTGCACTGTAGCTGATTACCCAAGGAACCTCCCAGAAGTTCACTGAAGCTCTCCCTTGCTGGCTTTTTTCTTGTTATCTTTTAGGTCTCTTTCTCTCTCTACACAATCAAATTATTTTAGCAGACATGTTACATAAATTTGAACCTCAGTAATTCATCAAATTTATATTGTTTTACTTCATACTAATATGTATGTATGTGGTAGAGTGTGACTAATAAGCTATTTTCAAATGGGAGAAATGCATTCAAAATATATCCCTTTTTTGAACACATAATGTTATTAAAAAGTCAGCCTCCAAAATGTAGTAAAATTAGATATTTAAGTGGCATTAATGAATCTTCGAGTCTTTGGATGTTTTATTATGAATGATTAGTATTATTGACAGGAATAATGAAGTTGATTAAAAAGATCAGCCGGCCTTTTTCTTCTTGCTGTGGATTTTCAGTAAGACATACTTTCCTTTCTTTCCTTTTATTTTTTTGATTGTCGTTATCTCTGGTTAGTCCTAGTCCTGATAATTGAATGGAAAGATAGAAGATTCAATTAAAAAAAAAAACACACCTCAGGTTTCCAGTTTTCTCAGAATCAAATGAACAACACCTGGTGCCTTTGAAATCTGTTATATTATTTGAATTTGTTGGAAAATAGGGATGGAGAGGGAAAAAAAATAGGACCAAGACCCAAAAATAAAGCAAAAATTATCTCTGTACATTAAGGCTAAAGATATATTAGTTTCAAAATCTATTCTTTATCTGCCAATGACATACATGTATGCAGTATGAAATTCAGCTAGCTGGCATTTTTTAAAATATTTGATTTTCCTCTAAAAGTCACAGATTTAGTTACAGTTTTGATTTTGCTATAAATAAATTGAATATAGCATTTTAGAATTTGCTGTAGGCATTTGAAAGATATGAAGAGCTAAACAAAAAAAATCTTCTAAATATACACTTTGTTCTTGATAATGGTTTTAATTACTAGTATGATGAGTATAAAATTTGTAGATGTTAGATTTCACCCAGTTTCAGCAGGTCTATATTGATTTCAATTCTAACTTGGAATGTGGTAACATACATAAAAATTCCAGCAGTAATTCTGTGGTTAAAAACACTGTATATGTTCTGAGATTGTAGTTGTTTGGGTTAAGCTATTTTCTGATAAGAGTCTAAAGATATCTGGTGGTTGGTTGCTTGAATTACTCTGAAAAATGGCCCAGCTGCCCAAACAACACCATAGAGGGTTGAATCCATGGAATTCTAGAATTGTGAGAGTTTTTTATTTTTATTTTAAGTTTATTTGTTTTGAGAAAAAGAGTGCGAGCAGGGGAGAGAGAGAGAATCTTAAGCAGGCTCCATGCTGTCAATACAGAGCCCCACACAGGGCTTGAACTCACGAGTCATGAGATTGAAGAGCCAAAAATTAAGTCCTCCATTAAGAGCAACCTCGGGCTGCATGTAGCCCCAGTCCCAGTCCCAGGAAAAGCCTCAGACTGTTCAAGGCTAAAGCCATCCTCGGACCGCCCTCAGTTCAGTTAATCAAAAAACATTCCTATGGGCTGAGTCAAGGCTGGGAACTGCAGATACAAACTAGCCAATTTCTCACCGCTTGCCTGAACCCCACATGGGCCCTTTGAACTCACCTCATAATTGGTCATTTTCAAAGGATTCTCAAGAGTCATGATTGGGTTCCACCAAAAGTAATAAGCACCTCACAGATACTGAATGGTCAAAGCTGTAATTGTAATTGGTGCTTACGTGATGATGCTACATGTACTGTAACACCCCCATCCCTTACTCGTTAAAAACCCTGTTCACTATTGTTCTTTGCTTCACCTTGCTGCCACGACACCGGTAGGCAGGTGAGCCCCTGCTCAAGCTTGTAATAAAGACCCTTTTGTATTTGCATCGGTGCCGGCTCCTTGGAGGTCTCTGGGACTCGTGATTCGGGCACAAGATCATAACCTGAGCTGAGAGCCACCCAGATGCCCCTAGAATTTTGTTGTGTTTTTTTTTAAACAAGAGGGAGGCTTAACTGACTGAGCCACCCAGACACCCCTAACATCTTTTCAAATAGCTTTGTTCTCCTCATTCACCAGCATTACAAAAGAGCTTTTGAGGATGTGATAATAGCTTTTACTCAAGTGCACATTAAAAATGGCATTCTGATTCATATATTGAAGGTTTTAATAGTAGCTTCACATTTAGAAATCATACTAGCTTAATTCTTGGAAAAA
Organism: Crocuta crocuta; assembly: GCF_008692635.1. Lineage (NCBI taxonomy): Eukaryota > Metazoa > Chordata > Mammalia > Carnivora > Hyaenidae > Crocuta > Crocuta crocuta. The sequence goes on from NW_027531911.1 coordinate 292,730, forward strand.
GCATTCAAGTTTAAGAGTTTGACAAATCACAAACATCATTAAGATGATACATGACTTTCAGCCATTTCTAAAGAAATATCTAATATTTGGAACCATAGTTTTCATTTAAGTGGCTTAAGAACAAATTATTAAAGTTTATATATGTTCATTTTTGTAAGCTATGTGTAGGCCAATAAATAATGTATATGCTGCCACAAATCAAGTGTATTGTCAGTCAACACATTTTTATTGTGTGCATCCAGTATAGTAGATGCTAACTTTACCCTTGTGATTTAAAGACTCATGACCCCAGACCTCAAATTGGCATAGGAGACAGGCAATAAATCAGTAATACTTAAAACTGGAAAAAGGGTGTAAAAGGGAAAGGAAGTCATTATTAGAAAAGACAGCAAAGGAATGTTATACTAAGTTTGGTGAGCTTATTTGTTTTAATTATGAAATAAAAGTTTCTTTCATTTGACTTAACCAAATTCTGAGAAACTACTGTCTAAGAGATACTATGTTAATGAGAATGCAGTGATGAAACATGTATATTACCTGGTAATATACAAACAAATATTACAACAAACAAAAGGAGTTTGTTGTCTAGTACTTGTAACTACTGAAATGGTGATTGATGCTCTCGTGAATTTTTCTATATAAATGCTTATCTAATTTACTCAGTCTGAAATGTAATTTTGAATACGTAAGAACTGAATTTTTATTGGTACTGTATTTTACCCAGACCAAAGTTTTCAAATAAGTATAAAGACCTATCTTCAGAATTAATGTATATGTTGGACACCTGGGTGTCTCAGCTAAGCTTCCAACTCTTGATTTTAGGTCAGGTCATGATCTCATGATAGTGAGATGGAGCCCTGCGTGGGGCTCTGTACTGACTGCTCAGAGCCTGCTTGGGATTCTCTCTATCCCACTCCCTCTGCTCCTCCCCTGTTCATGCGCACACACGCACACACACACACACACACACACACTTTCTCTCTGTCTCTCAAAAATATATATATCTTAAAAGTTGTCACATTATGTAATTTGTATTTTCTGTCATTTATGTAGGAGAAATAGTTAATAGTTACTATGAATTTAGTAACTCTTGAAAATAAGTGCATTTACTCAGATGAGAATTTCTACATGTTTTAAGTACAGTAATATGTGCATCTGTAATGTGCATTATTTAGTCAAAAATAAATCATATATTTAGGAAATGATTCCTTATAAATTATCAACTAGATACAGAGGTGGAGCTATTGCTATACTTGAACTATCACCATACTTTTTTCATTTCCTCCTGCTAAGACATAAGGGAAGACTCAATGCCATGCATTTGTATAGCATTTAAAAATGAATAAGGGAGAGGATGAAGGGATGGAGCACAGAGGACTTTTAGGCAATGCAACTATTATATATGACACTAATTTGGGGATACATTAACAATGGAGAAAGTTGTCCGGGGGAGGGAATTAATATTTATATGGGACTCTGTAATATCTGCTCAATTTTGCTATGAAAATAAAACTTCTCTAAAAATAAAGTCTGTTAAAAATAAACAAGAAAATGTATAGAGGGAAATATCTACTTATGTGTGTGCATGTGTGCATATATATATGTATGCATAGATGCACATATGTTTATGTTAAATGAGACCATTAAGTATATATATATATACTATATGAAACAATTTATGCTTTATGACATTTTATATACATATATTTTTAATCTTCATAGTAGCTTTTTGGGATAAACATCTTTGTCATTTTAGTGACATGCCATCCAGTACTTAGAATGTTGAGGTGTTTTCCAAAGTTCACACTGCTCTCTAAGGACCACAGCAAGGATAACTGTGATTTCTTTTGTTGACCATTATTTATAATCATCTTATTAATTTTCATTGCTGAATTTATATCAATGAAACTGGAAATGTCTTTTTTGAAAGTATTAAAATTTGCCAAGTATATTTTAGTACTTTTGTTGGCAACTCTGTATTTATTGGTTTATTTGAGGGACAACATTTTTAAATTAATGAAACAATAATACCAGCAAGAGGTGGGAATATGAACTCTATGGTGGTATGTAAGCATGTGATGGTTTAGGTGAAATCTCTATTGGGCACTAAGAAATGTTCTGCTTTCTCATGTTTTCTCAAATCATGAGATTTGGCACTGGCATGGCTTGATTTGGTAAATGGTGCTGGTGGTGTTGAAACTGAGGAATTTTTACTTTTAATTTGGGATATCACTTCCCCTTTATTTAAAAAAGATATTTTGCCTGAGGTGTCTGGCTGGCTCAGTGGGTAGAGCATGTGACTCTTAATTCCTGGGTATGAATTCAAGCCACAAGTTGAGTGTGGAGCCTACCTAAAAAAATGTAAATAATTAAATAAATAAATAAATAAAATATTTTGTCTGAATTATTGAGTAGTCACATCTCTTAACAGCAATGCTAGTATATTGTTACTATGATGCTAATTTAACTTTGTTCATTTTTAAATTCAAGCAATCTTTAACCACATGTCACATTCAACTTTCATTTCTAAATTATGTAAATATCCTCTAGTGGTCAGTTTGTACATCAACATATTTTTCAAATTGTAAAACAAACAAAAAATAGATTCATGACCTAATGCGGTAGAGCCCCAAACACAATGATGGCACCTGCTGGGATTGAGCAAGAAGCAGGTGAATCACCTTGGTTGATACCCTAATGTGTGACTTGTATCACATTTATTGAAACTTAAAACTTCCAGCAGTGGTGCAGGGCTTTAAAATGGTTTATTAAAAATTTAAAATAAAAGGGTTGGTTTATAAGGATTTAGATGGTAAAATTTAGACAGTCATAAGACTATGTAATCATGTGGAAATTTCTAATATCTGGGATTGTGTGATGTTTTATTTGATGGATTTATAATAATTTTTCTACATAGTTGACAGGAATTTCTAGGTACTACTATTTTATTCAGTGTGAATAGTTCCTCCAGAATATAGGTTTGCTTGAAAGATAGCAGTGAAAGAAACCAAAAACTCCTGTATTTCCAGAGAAATTCAGGAGATGGGAGTATTTATGAATTCTCTGGTAATCTGACATGTTATTATATCTCAGTTACCTCCATATACCCACCCATACTGTCTATCGTCTCCTGCCCTGCAAACAACCTTCTCTCTCCAGATTACACATTCTCTGCCATCATATAAGTACCCAAATCATAGCCCACTCCACATGCCACATTCTCGCCTATCTTTTCCATGAAAGAAGTTCCTTGTAGGAACTGCTCCAATGTCATTTCTTTTTACTTTTTTTTATTTTTGAGAGAGACATAGAGACAGCATGAGCAGGGGAGGGTCAGAGAGAGAGGGAGTCACAGAATCTGAAGCAGGCTCCAGGCTCTGAGCTAGATGTCAGCACAGAGCCCGATGCGGGGCTCGAACCCACAAGCCATGAGATCATGACATGAGCTGAAGTCGGACGCTTAACCAACTGAGCCACTCAGGCGACCCTTCAATGTCATTTCTAATATAAAGCATCAGTGGTCTTTTATTACTTTATATAAATGATTCTCATTTATCTAATGGAGAATTTAAAATTTTACCCTTGTGTTTCCAAGTTAAAATAATATCAGAATAAATTCTGTCTTCAAGAAAGCTTTAATGTTGTAACTAATCTTCTTGAAGCTATTCCAGGTTAATACACTACTGGCTGTACATTTCCTCTACAGGTAAACAAATACTTATGAGAGATAAATGAGGAAAACAAGTCTATTGTTTTTTTATTGAAAAGAAATGGAGAATTATACTGACCCCAGGAAAATAATAGGATCTAAAACTTGCTTGACTTTTATAAGATATGTATGTTGATAAATACATTTATACTGTTTAAGAAAAATGGGATATTCTTTTAGCTAAATGCTAAAATAATGTTGTGTAAAAAATTCACTTTGAATCTCTCCTAGTAAATCTATATCTGTAGACTTATTTAAGGAATACAGTTTGGCAATCACTGAAGCCAATAAATCAGGACAGAATTTTTAAATTCAAATACCAGACAAACCTTTATGATTTTTGCAACTTTTGGTGATTAGTTGAGTGGTCATAGCGTTAATAAATGTCTGTTTCACTGTATCTTGCATAATCGTAGTGGAGATTTTGTTTTCATGTGGTCCATTTTGACAGAAACCAAACTGTCCCACTGCAATATATTATAGTATGATATTTTGGAGTGTAATATTAATGAGGCATTTAACAATTTGTATTGCTGAATGTCATTTGTAAACATTGGTTTCATTATCTGGCATACATTTATATTCCAGCAACTCTTATTTAATTTTTATGAATAGTTGAGATGTATATGGATCTCTCCCCTTTTCTCTTTCAGTAACCTTGCCACCTTTCATGAACCCATATTTTATAAGAAATTTGCTTTGCCTTTTTCCACAGGTGAAGCATATAACCTAACTTGACCAATCAATCCAGTATACCCCTTTACCTAAATTTATTAAAGGTAACTCTCAGGGTTCTGAATTCTAGAAATCTGGTTTTCTCTCTTCCTCTCTACCATGTAGTGTGCAGGTATGAAGTCTAGAACAGCTGTAGTCATTTGCTACTAAGCAGAAAATTAATGTGAGGGGGGTAAAGTCAAGAAAATCCCAGGGAAATTCATCTGGGTCTAAATCATATTTTACATCAGGCCCAATTTAACTCTTGGCACCGTCATGTCAGTCACATAACAATTTTCTTGTAATCATTTAACAGTTTAAGTCAGTTCTGCACTTATTTTCAGATGAGTATATAATGGATAAGAAATACGTTACCAGGAGTGGAGTTTCAACAACAGGTTAGAATTCCTTAAAAGTAAGGGAAGTGAGAAAGACCACTCTGGCACAGAAGTTGAAAATCTTTGCTTTACAATTGCACAATGCTTGGTTAAAGGGGAGTTATTGTAATTTGGGCCTCAGGCATGTTCTCCCAACAAGACACCATTAGGCAATTGGGGGATGTGGTGGGGAGTAAGACAATGGATTCTATAGCCTAAAAAAGAAACAATCTTGCTTTGTTATGCACTTCTCAAACTAAACAGAAAAGAAAGCTTGGCCAAGAGTGGCTCCCCTGTCTTTAGATCGCAATGCAAGTATACTAATTTTAATTTTCAAGGACTCCCATAATGGAAAAAGCTGAATTACCCACAACAGAAAGCTATGAAAGGCAGAGAGATGAGTGACATAGTGGGAGAAAACAGAGAAGAACAAAAAATTTACAGCCTTGGGGAGCCTGGGTGGCCCCGTAGGTTGAGAGTCTGACTTGGGCTCAGGTCATGATCTTGTAGCTCCTGATTTTGAGTCTTGCATTGGGCTCTGTACTGAGAGCTCAAAGCCTGGAGCGTGCCATGCATTCTGAGTCTCCCTCTCTCTATTCCCCTTCCCCCACTCACACTCTGTTTCTCTCTCTCTCTCTCAAAAATAAAGAAACATGAAAACATTTTTTAAAAATTTTTTATAGTTTATTTATTTTTGAGACAGAGAGAGACAGAACATGAGCAGGGGAGGGGCAGAGAGAGAGGGAGACACAGAATCTGAAACAGGCTCCAGGTTCTGAGCGGCCAGCACAGAACCCAATGCAGGGCTCGAAACCACAAACCGTGAGATCATGACCTGAGCTGAAGTTGGGCACTTAACCAACTGAGCCACCCAGGTGCCCCAAAACAGTTTTTAAAAAAGAAAACATATGGCACTATTCTAGCATAGTTTTTATAGCTACTCTTTTTTTTTTTTTTAATGTTTTATTTATTTCTAGGAGAGAGAGAGAGAGACAGCGTGAGCAGGGGAGGGTCAGAGAGAGAGGGAGTCACAGACCGAAACAGGCTCCAGGCTCTGAGCTGGCAGTCAGCACAGAGCCCGACGCGGGGCTCGAACCCACGAACCGCGAGATCATGACCTAAGCGAAAGTCAGACGCTTAACCGACTAAGCCACCCAGGCGCCCCTCTAGCATAGTTTTTAAACACTGTCTCCTAAGAAAAGTCTAAACACTCCCATTATGGGAAATGAAGTAAAAATGAAGGTTAAGACAGGCAATAAATAAAACAAATACTCACCCACTACAGCCCATTCTTTCTTTTGGCTTTGGTAAAGATACTATCTATATATCTGTATATACACATACACTTTGGTATACACACATATCCAAAATAAGGCTCATTCAGATGAACGTTTCCTAATTAAAGATGGAAGCAGCACTATCATTATAACATTATTTTTGAAAAGCCTTTCATAAAACTATTTATCCACCCGATTTGTAAATTACTTAAATTTCATGTGTTGTGTTTTCCACATGGAATTATCTATTCTTTTTAAAGATATAAACCAAGTAAGCACTGTTTTTCAAAATGATTTACAGGTTAAACGGTATTTTTACAAGATTCTGTGGATACCAAACTTATAACAAGCCTCATTAGGAATAATATTTAATAAACATAGCAAAAAAAAAAACTAAGTCTGATTTCCTTTTACAGTAAATATTTAATTTTTTTATTTCTAGTTTACAAGTTTTTACAATGGACATGAATGATTTTACCTCTTCAGTAATATGTTTATATTAATTCAAGATATTTTGATTCAATATATGGTAATAAATCTCCGACATTACCCATTAGTATTCTTTTTAATGGCGATGTAACACTAATAACCACTACCTATAAAACACATCATTATTTTGGTGGCTTTACAAATCTTTTCTCCAGTTGTAAGTTCTAAAAAAAAATAAAAACAAAAATAAAAATAAAAAAATTCTAAGAATTACAGAATCCTGAAAATGTAACAAAGTTGAATTCCACCTTCATAATATTTCCATTTTATCCTAAAAGAGAACCTTAAAAAATAACGACATTGCTGTAACAGACCACCTTTCTAATGTTATAAAAGATTAGCAGGAGCCAGAAACTGTGTCGCTGATATGCGGAATTTTGCAGTTATAGCTACAAATCATTAGGAAAATGTTCAAAGGTAACAAAACAAAATACCGTGGTGATCCCTGAACCATTTTGATGATGAGTCGCTTAATCTATATCAAAAATTTTTTCATGATGATCATCCTCCCCTCAAATGCCTTTAAAAAATACATTACACAGTACAATATCAGAAACCAAAGACAGCACAATTTTCAAGAACAGAAAAATCTCTAGCACAGAAAGGTATCTTGTAGTAAAGAGCAGACTTCTTTGGGGACCATAATCGATTAACTCGCAATTCATTATGAAGACTTCTCTTTCCTTTTATGGGGAGAGTCTACTCTGTTAGAAGTTGCCACACCATTTTCTGTTCCTTTTCTAGAAGACTTCCCTTTGGTCCGTTTCTTCTTCACGCTTGGGGCCTGAAGAGTCACATCTTCTTCCATCCACCTCTGAAGCTGAACATTAAATAAATTCCATGTTATGTATGCTTGGATAGTGCAGCTGGAGGACAGAACAGCGATTTTAGCTGCCAACACATTTACGTTCCCAGTAAGGCCATCCGGATTCCGAGTCTGCCCTCCGGCCAGGTGAAAGCCCACAGTCAGTACGGAAACAATTAAAGTCACGAGCCGACCCAAAATAAACACAATTGCCCACAGAGAAACCTCTTTCTGGTACTTTTCATCGCTAAAATAAAACAGATCACAAATGTGGGAAAGTAATTCGACGAAATAGTGCATCATCAAGAGAACGAGCCCCAGATGGTTCAAGTACAAGAGGTAAGCGCCAGCAATGTGAAAGAGGTGAAGGCCAATGTAGACAAGTTGGCGAGGGAGATCTTGCTTCTTGATTCTCTGGAAATAGAGTTCGGGGAAGGCATGAAACCAGTAAGCCAACTGTGATATGTAGAAAAACTTCATTTGAAATGTCATCATATTATGGGGATGAGCCCTCCATAAAAGAGTTGGGTCTGACAGGCAGTTTTCAGAAACTAGAATGAAGGTGCCCCAAACACAAGAAACAAGGTAGAAGACACTAAACTGACCGGATTCATTAAATTTGCTTTGTTTCGGTTTGGGGAACTGCATTCGCCTGTTAATTTTATCCAACACATACTCCTGAATCGTGGCGTGAATGATGATTGCCACTAGCATGTAGAAGAAAACCGTGGCCAAATCTTTGATGCCGTAATAGTAAAGGAACTTGGATTCTGTGGCTCGGTCTTCTGCTGCAGGGAAGGGAACGCTGTGCTGAAGGGTAATGAAAACGATAGACGCTTCTGCTGTTCCCTCGAACATAAGCCCCAGCACGAAGAACATCCCCACACAGGCGACGAGGTCCGCATGATTCTGCAGGATGAATTCGTGGCTCAGGACTGGGGGGTTCTTGGTGCTCTTCTTACGAAACGCCATGGCAGCGCTTCCCAGATACTCACCGACGAGCCGCAGCTGCCTCCCCCTGGCCGCTCCTCACAGCACCGCCGCTGCCGCAGCTCCGGGGGCTTCACTTCCCATCCCGGAGCCAGTCCCGGGTCGCCGCGGCCGCCCAGAAAAAAATAAATCAAAGGCAAGGGCCGAGCAGGACTGAGCATGCGCACCAGGGGGACGGCTGAGGCAGGAAAGGAAATCGAGCGCCGCGCCCCTGCCCCGCGTCAGGCCCGGGGTTGCGAGCGTTGATCTCGCACGTTGATCGTCGCCCCTTGATATGCTCCTGAATTATTTTCCCGTGGCATCTTCCTTAGTGATCATAACAAAGCAGGACAGCTCTCTGGTTGTTCTTCATCAGAATGGTTATGAAAACAGCATATAGTAATAATGATAGAAGCAAACTCTCATGGTGCTTAGCATTTACCAGGTGCTGTTCTAAGTACTTCGCTTATATTTATAAATGTATCTTTTTTGGAAAACCCAATGAGGTAAATACTGGGTGATCAGCTTTTTTTTTTTTTTTACCTTTTTAATTGTCTAGTATTATTATTTTCTTTTTTTTTACAGATAAGAAACTGAAGTACAGTGAGGTTAAGTGAGATGCCTAAGATCACACAGCTGGTAAATGTCAGAACCAAGAGATGAATCCAATCTGGATCCAGAGAGAGCGTGTGCTCTTCACGGTTGTACTATGTTGCCTATTACTGTAAATCATTCACACGTGGAAGTATTTTATTACGGCAACAACAAAGCATACTAAAAAATAACTCCCTGTTAGCAATAACAATTGTGGCATTAATTGCACTTATTATATTTTTAATTTTTTTAATGTTTATTTTTGAGAGAGAGAGAGCACAAGTGGGATAGGGGCAGAGAGAGGGAGACACAGAATCTGAAGCAGACTCCAAGCTGTCAGCACAGAGACCTACCGGGAGCTGGAACTCACAAACTGTGAGATCATTGCCTGAGCTTAAGTCCGTCACTTAACAGACTGAGCCACCCAGGCGCCCCCGTATTTATTTTATTTTAAAGATGGAGTGGTGGTTAGAAGAGGAGAGGTATCACTTCATAGGAAAGTATTTTGGCTGTAAAGCCCAAAACTGTTTTCTGTTCTCTGGTAGATAAGAACCTCATGTTTCATTTTTGTGATTGTTGCATATAAATTTGCTAAAATACCCAGAATTGAAAAATAGCTTCTTTTGTAAATGTTAATGCCTTGTTCGATTCAAATTTCTTGTCCGTCTTCAAATTTCTCTTTGAATCCACAGCATTTTCTTATTTCTTCTGGGTCCCATGAGATCATAATCATTACTGATAGTTAAAGTTTGAAGTTTGGAACATACATTGCAAAAGGAAAGTACTACATGATTTAAAGAATAAAGCGCACATTAAATTTATAATGACCGATTGTCTTTTATCACTGTCTGCAAGCTGTGCACTAACAGAAGATGCAGAGCAACTAGTGTAATTACTTTTAAGATATTGAACAAAATATTCTGATCAATAGTTTGCCTGAACTTCCTAAAGCAGCCAAACAATTGCATATGGAATTTGTTGTGGACAGTGTTCCCCAGTTAGTAAAGGTACTACCTATTTTACCACAGTAAGAAGTCTCTGTTTGGTTTTCCTAGCTGTTATTCAGCTCTTGGATCTGACAGCTCAATTATGAGTACTATTTGAGGTTAACTAAATCAGTGAAGAATGACAAATAGAGGTGCAAAAATAAGGGCATCAAGAAATGAAAAAAAAAATCAAATTTGTTGAAAGCAATCAGGAGGAAACAGTGAAAGAGAAGAGCAGTGCCTTATGGAAATTAACAAGAATTTATTCAGAAAAACACATAGTTACGTTTTTGAAACTAATTTTAAACATAGAATTCATCAGTCTTTCTATAGGAATATGCAATGGCTGCCACCATTTTGTGGCATACTAACTAAATATAAAAGAATTGTTGTGTAATTCTAGAGCTGAAGCGTCTGTTTGTATTTCTTTTTGGCTTATTTTTGGTAGGCTTTTCCAGTTCTACCTATGCAAATGTGATAGATTTTGCCCTCAGAAAATGTACATATCAAGGTGCAGAGCACAGATAATTATGCATAGATGTGAAATGTTATTTTATTACAAAGAGGAAGGTCATTATGAATTAGTTTAAAATTGTCTATAAATAGGGGCTCCTGGGTAGCTCAGTTAGTTAAGCATCCGACTTCAGCTCAGGTCATGATCCACGGGTTCACCAGTTCGAGTTTGAGCTCCATGTGGGGCTCTGTGCTGACATCTTGGAGCCTGGAGGCTGCTTGGGATTCTGTGTCTCCCTCTGTCTCTGCCCCTTGCCCACTCATGCTCTGCTTCCCTCTCTCTAAATAAAAAACATTGTGTTTTTTTCTAATGTCAGTAAATAAATAAATAAATAAAATTGTGTCTTAACTTTAAAAAAATATCCCTGGCTTGCTCTTTACTTGATTTTTAGGTAAAGAAATTTCTTTAGCCATATACCTTTTTTATCTTTGAGTTTGTAACACCAAATGACATACTGTAGTTTAAATTTTCCATATAAGCTTTACATTAAAGGTAGTCCAGGGGTTTCAGTTTTTGATTTAGACTTCACATCAACATCTTTATAAAAATATAAAAGTGTCAAATATTGAAATTTTTGGAAGCTGTAAGGGTATTCTAGTCATCTAAAACATGATGTTTGTTTCCAGTAGTATTGTTGGCACTTTTATTTGATGAAGAATAAAATGTATATAACAATATTTTCCAACATTTTTAAATTAGCATGATGATTACATAATTTCATATTTTGGGGGGTGAGTATTCCTCCTTTATGTGTGGCCTTATGTCTGTCGTAGGTAATTATTAAATTCAAGTGAAGATTTCTGCTTTCAGTCATGAGGGAATGACTGATTGAACTTACATTCCTACTAACTAATTGGAAAACTAGACAAATTATAGGAAATAACTTTTTTTTTCAGAATTGGAAAACATGACTATGCTGACTGAGAGAAGGGAGCCAAGTGGGGCGAGCCCTGATTCAGTGCCTGGAAACATTTTCCAGCCCACTGTGCAAATGGCACCAGCTAAACCCCAAGACACGACTCTTACTGCCCACTTGCTTGTACTCACCAATCTTTGTCCCACATTTTGCCTTGAGCTCTTCTTTCCAGTTTATCTCTTACCTCAGGCAATTGGAAACCAAAACCTCCCCCTGAGCCATGGGACTGCCCTGAAAGACCTCCAGCCACCTGACCATCCAGATCAGTTTGAGTGTAACTCCCCACTTGTGTGAACTCTAGAATGACCAACAACTACCTTTACCTCATTCTAATACTAAAATCTCCACCCAAGGAGGAGCATCAGCCCTACATGTATGACATACAATGTGTACTTAGGCGTGTTTCCTTGAGGCACATGGAAGACCTTAGGGACACCTCTGTATCCAGAACAAGGCTTCCCTATCTAGGCTTTCATTCTAATCCTAGATAAAATGAACCCTCCTCCCAGCCTTGCACAAGGAGTCATAGCTTCAGAAGCCATTTCTTGTGATCTCTTATTTGTGGCAAATAAATTTTTCTTTACGAGACAACTTAACTTGGTGCAGTTTCTGACTCACCAAGGAGGGAACTCATGCTGGTTCACTTATACAGGGAGGGAAGAAAACCTAAGAAAAGCCTGGAAATCTTGCTGAATTGAATAGAAACAGGACTTAGGAGATACTGAGGCCACTGGTATTTGCTAGGCATGGTAACTGCAGAGGAAGTTAGATGATTAAATTTGCTACTAATATTATAATATTATAATAATTTGCTACTAATAATAAGTCATACATGCATAATGTTAAAACACATGAGGCCAACCAAAGAATGATGGAGGATATATAAAAGTTTCCAAGAATGCCAACAGGACTAAGAGACTTTTAAGTTTGGAACAGTTAAAAATTATTATTCTCATGTCAAGGGGGTGGCTCAATTGGTTAAGTATTCAACTCTTGATTTTGGTACAGGTCATCATCTCATGGGTCCTGAGATGGAGCCCCATGTCAACCTCTGTGCTAACAGCATGGAGCCTGCTTGGGACTCTCTTGCTCACTCTCATTCTCTCTCTCTCTCCCTCTCTCTCTCTTTCTCTCTTTCTCTCTAAAAATAAATAAACATTAAAAAAAGAAATTAGAATTTTCTGGGAATACTTGTGAGACTCTACTTTCAGTAGAGACCCCAAGAAAGTAAGGCTTAACTTGCCCTAAGGAAAAAGCTAATTCACATTTGCCCACATGAAGTTTACAAGAAGTCTTGAAAGGATCAAGGTTCTCTGCAAGGAACTTTTAATGTCTGCCAGAAAAATCTGGCCCTCAACGATGTGAAATTCACATTGTTTAGTATCTAATAAAAATTATGAGACAAAGCCTGGGTTCATCTGGAACTATCCGTTAGAATGCCTGTATATGGCCACTCCAAATGGTATTGTCATAGAGCAGTAGCTATGGCCCTAAGAACTAGTTTTCTTGTGAAACAGGCAGAAAATATATGGCCTTTTGTGACCTACTATTAGAAGTTACATCATAGCATTTTTCTGATCAAAGTAGGCACAAAACTTTCAGGCTCAAGGTGGAGTACTGTAGTATAGTATAAGGGGAAGGTGAAGTAATATAGTATAGTAGTATAAGGGCAAAGACATCACTTCAATAGGAAGAATACCACAGTATTTGTGGGTAATTTTTAGGTAGCCACATTCTTTCCTTCGGTAACAAATGTTTCTTTTCACATTAAATATATACCATTTCTTCCTTTTGCAAACAAAAGTCTCTTGCCAACATAGCAAGTCTCATTAATTACATAGGAACTTGAAAGCTAAATTTGTTCCAGGCACTGAAGGACTCCTTGAGCTCTTTCCTTTCTAACACTTATTCTTAATCTGAAGCCTTGTGAACTAAAAGAAAGAAGGTATCTGACATCCATACACCAAAGGCATAAGAAAAATTCAATAGAGACTTATATTCAAGAAGTGGGCAAATGGGATGCTCACAGCAGATAATGGTCATTAGTAATTATGGGATCTATCCCTAAATTCCCTAAATCTTTGATGTGAACTTAGTCTTCCTTCCTGGTAAATGGTGGAAGGTTTTATATATATATATATATATTTGCATATGTATATTTGTACTTCAAAAACATAGATTTTAAGTTGATTTGTTAGTTTGCATATTTTAAAAGATAAACGACCCCAGAGGCTAAATAATGTTAATTTGTTTATGTTAGTTTTTGTTTTTCTGATATAATTGTTGATTATACTATTAATTATGGAGTATCAACTATACTATGGTACTTCAAGAAATTAATATTCGATCAACAACCTTCCAGTAGAACCAAGAGAACAATGGAAGCCTCAGTGTCTGAGTGACCATTACAGAATATTGTCATATATTGGATGAAGTATCTTTTAAAATGCTATATTGATTTTGTTATATGAAACTTTGATTTAAAAATAAACAATAGAAAGTACCACCATAATTACCATAATTTAGATACTATATCTTAAATCAATACTAATAATTAGTTCTTTTTATTAGTTATGCAATATAACACTTTGATGTCAGTATTTTTGATGTGGTAATTTATTATTTAGATAAATAGCTAAAAACCTCTTTTCAATTACTTATGTGTCTTTTTGAAATGTAATTTTCCAAAAAAGATAAGCTGACACTGATTGTGAATTTTGGTAAGATATGAAGTACATTAGGAACTCTATAATATAGACACTGCCTCACCTTTTAATATTTTTCTATCTCACAATGTAAAACATATTTTATACCTCTATACTAAAAACCTTCTAATCATTAAAACTTGGATAACTCAAGGAAAGGAAATAAACATTCAAATACCAGAATTTAATAACATTTAAAGAAGTAATATATTGGAAAATAACTGCTTCAAAAAATCAGACCCAAGTCACTTTAAATCAATGTTTGTAATTAGCATAATAAATACTCATAATTAACTGTGATCACCAAATTCCTAGCTCCATTAAACAAAGCATAATACAACTTAGCTTGTGCGTGAAATTACAAAGTCTCTTGAGATTTGACTGATTCAGTCTTGAGTAATTCAATTAAAGAGATATTTATTATATTTAACTCATTTTTATAACTGATAAGATATGTGAAAACATAGGCTGTTTAAAAAGACACATTCTGCAATATGATTGAATATTTAATGGCTAAGGGAAAACCTTAACATAGCATTTCTAAATTCTAAAATGTATTTTTGCACATGTTTTTATATTAGTTACCTAGCAAGTAAAAATAATATAAAGCATAGTCTAAGGATAAACTCCTGAAATAGGCTATTAAAGACACTGTCTCACTAAAATAGAATAGTTGATAAAAATTAAAATCAATATTTAGTAATTGATTTTTGTCAAGTGCCGCCTTCGAGCAAAATAACCTCAAACCCACCTTCATGGAGCTGTATTTAGAGGACCCGAACATTGTATATTTAATTGGCAGAAAACTAGCAAAAAATGCTAGGCAGAGAAGATGGATAAGACAATGAAGCAGAATGTGTATGGTTGCTTTAGACAGGGTAGACCGAGTGCAGGGAAAATTTCTTTGAAAAGGACACATTTGAAGAGCGAAAGCATGAAATTAGAGAATACCACACAAGAATCTGGAGGAGAATGTCCTATGATACAGCAAGTCCAAATGCTTTGAGGCAAATGCAAGAATGATTGTTCTGTGAATAGCAGAGGCCAGAATAACAAGACTGGAGTGAGGCTGGCAAAGGGAGAGGGGGTGGTAGGGGGCATACAATGTAATGTCTCATAGACAAGGTAAGGACCTTGAAGTTTGGCCTAAGATTGACAGGAAGACCAGTCAAGCATTATTTGAAAAGGACATTTGGACTTCTGCATGAAATAATGATTTGTGGAAGGGGCAAAAGTACAAAAATGTCACAACAATTTGTAAACACTACAGTTGAACTACTGTGTTTTATGACCCTTTTTTCCCCTTATTTTCTTTTTTTTAATACTTAAGTTTGGGTGCTGCCTATGAAGTCATTAAACAGATGAGGGATATTCCTGTGATCTTAGTATCCCTCTAATTTTTTTGAAACTCACCTGATTATATAATGTATATGACATAGACTATAATAGGAAACACACCCTATATGATTTTCTACATTTAGAAAATGATGTTGCTGGGGTGCCTGGGTGGCTCAGTCGGTTAAGTGTCCTACTTTAGCTCAGGTCACGACCTCATGGTCCGTGGGTTCGAACCCTGTGTCAGGCTCTGTGCTGACAGCTAGCTCAGAGCTTGGAGGCTGCTTCAGATTCTGTGTCTCCCTCTCTCTCTGGCCCTCCCCTGCTCATGCTGTCTCTCTCCCTCTCTCTCTCTCTCTCAGATATAAATAAAACATTAAAATTTTTGAAAAAAAAAGAAAACAATGCTGTTCCGATTATGTCTATGTCTTTGAAGGTAATGTTCAATTGACTGGTAGGCATTTTCTAGACGACTTCTTCAAAAGACCTACATCTTTGATAGAATCAGTCTCTCTCCAATGATTTCTATAGGGTTTCCAAAATTTCTTCACTCTTTAGGAGTCTACATAGAAAAATAATGAATTTAAGGGGCCTCGGATAGCTAGTCAGTTGAGCATCTGACGCTTGATTTTTGCTCAGGTCATGATCCCAGGGTTGTGCTATTGAGCCTTGAAATGGGCTCTGTGCTGAACGTAGAGCCTGCTTAAGATTCTCTCTCTCTCTCCCCCTCTCCCTGTGTCCTACCCCCCAGCTTGCTCTCTCTCTCTCTAAAGAAAAAACAAAAAGAACTCAAAAGTTAAAGTGCCATGAAAAGTAAATGATCATTTTAGCAGTATTGTTGCAATTCTATTTTGATGCTAATATAGATGGAAAATTCCATAGTATCTCAACTGTTTTATAAACTTTCTGAACAGTTAATGCAACTTCAATAAACCACATATATAGATAAACATTATTTTTATACCCATTGTAAATGCCATTATTTTCTATTTCTGCATGAAAGAAATGATTCTTAGAGTTACTTAAAGCATTGATGGATTCTCTTTTAGAGTTTTATGATGTTGACCTAAGGGTCATAAAACACTAGGTTAATTAAAGAACCTTCTGAGGTGGCTATCCTTTGAAGTTTGGTGTTTTCTGTTTTGTTTTGGTTTGGTTTTTGTTTCATGTTTTTTGCTGTTGTTTTTTACCTCAAATCTATTTGTATTCTGATCCTTTAAACATGCTTCAAAATACATGCTGAAAGAGATTGATATTCCTTTATGTGTAACTAGTTTATATGATAAATTTAGGTATGCTAAGTCTGGTAATAAAGCCCTTATTCTTAATTGTTTAAAAGTGAATAACAATTTTTAGGAATATCCAAAAATTATATCTGCCCTTATAATATTAGGAAATTTTAAGCAGACTAGCATGTTATACTGTCCTTTCTCTTGATGATGACTTTCTCATTCAGTGAGAGTTTTATTATGTCAACATTTTCATTCTTCTGTTTAATACACACAGACTTGTGCTGAATTTCCCCATCTAAAAACTCTGCTGTATGATATAATAAAACTCTTTTAGAAAAAGCTTTCTCATGCAAATGTCCCAATGCTAGTAAGCTTAAAAGTGGATTATTAATGAGCTTGAATTAAAAAAATTAAGCTTATTTTTCCTGAGGTTTTGAGAATTCTTTAAGTCATGATATGAAATTGATTCCTGTTCCCAGAATAATATGGCAACATTGATTGTACCTGATCTCTCCACAAAAAATTCTCAGACCTATTTCCCCAAGATTTAGATTTCCTAGTTTCATGTGCTAATTCTGTCCAATGAATATGCAAGTGGTTAATGATCAAGCATACCTATCCCCAGCTGAGCTTAAGGGAAGCATGGGTGCATTTACTATATAGAGATAGAAGGAAATGAGAGTTACCATTTATTGAGAGATTACTCTGGCCTCCTACTCTGCTCAGTTCTTTATGTATGGTAGAGTTCATTTAATTCCCATAATAATTCTCTAAAGTAGGTACCATTTCCTTCACTTTAAAAACGAAGAAACTGAAGTTCATAGAGAATCACAAATTGCCAAAGTGAAAGCAGGAACCTAGGTTGGGCAGTCTAACTCAGGATGGAGCGTTTTGTTGCCATAAAACTGGTCAGCTCACCACAAACTCTGTGGAAATGACATGATGTGGGAGAGGACAAGTGATGGGTATCTGTATTTGAGGTTATTTGGGGTTAAATGACTTCAGGGTTACTGAGAAGAGGGGAAGGGAACTCTTGTGTCCTAAGTCACGTGGATCCCAAGGCCATTTATGGGCAGAGGTGGATCTTCTCTGTGGCACACTCTGCATGGTGTAAATATGAAGACAATGCTGGAAGGAAAGCAGAATGGGGTGGAGGCTGATTTCCTTTGGCCTCTAGTATCCAGGTGTCTGGGGCAAGTGCAGAGAAAATTGTACATTGTGATTGTGGCAGCTGCTCTGGCTATTACTATCCACTGCCACTCCAGCTACAGCCCCAGTTCTGAGCATACTGAACACAGAGATCACACTGATGGCACCTTCACTGTCCCATAAACCCATATTTGCCTTTGCAAAATGTATCTAATAATTTTTAACTGTTGACAATCTCAGGGACATGTAGTTGAGTGTGACTTTCTTAGTATTCATTTATTTATATAACTTAAGAATATGCAATGTTGCAGAAGAAAATCAAAGCTGAAGGCATGACAATCTCAGACTATAACCTGCATTTCAAAGCTGTAATCATCAGACAGTATGGTATTGGCACAAATGCAGATACATAGATCAATGGTATGTAATAGAAAACTCAGAAATGGACACACAAATTTGTGGCCAACTAGTCTTTGACAAAGCAGGAAAGAGTATGCAATGGAAAAAGGCAGTCTCTTTACCAATTGGTGCTGGGAGAACTGAACACCAACATGCAGGTCTACTTTCTTACACTATACATAAAAATAAATTCAAAATGGATGAAAGATCTATATGTGAGATAGGAAGACATCAAAATCCTACATGAGAAGATAGGCAGCAACCTCTTTAACTTCGGCCACAGCAACTTCTTATGTGACACGTCTCTGAAGGCAAGGAAAATAAAAGCAAAGATGAACTATTAGGACCTCATCAAGAGAAAAAGCTTCTGCACAATAAAAGAAACAATCAACAAAACTAAAAGTCAATGGACAGAATGAGAGAGGATATTTGCAAATGACATATTGGATAAAGGGTTAGCATCTAAAATCTATAAACAATTTACTAAACTCAACACCCAAAGAACAAACAATCCAGCAAAGAAATAGGCAGAAGACATGAATAGACACTTTTCCAAAAAAGACATCCAGAGGGCTAACAGACACATGAAAAGATGGGAAAAGGGGAACCCTATTGCACTGTTGGTGGGAATGCAAACTGGTGCAGTCACTCTGGAAGACAGTATGGAGGATTCTCAAAACACTAAAAATAGAACTGCCCTATGACTCAGCAACCGTACTACTAGGAATTTATCCAAAAGAGACAAAAATACTGATTCAAAGGGACACATGTACCCCAATGTTTACAGCAGCACTATCGACAAGAGCCAAATTAGAGGAAAGAGCCTACATGTCCATCAAACTTATGAATGGATTAAGAAATACACACACACACACACACACACACACACACACGGAATACTACTTAGCAATGAAAAATAATGAAATCTTGCCATTTGCAAGGTATGCAAAGTAAAATAAGTCAGAGGAAGATATCACATGATTTCACTCATATGTGGAATTTGAGAAACTTAACAGATGATCATAGGAGAAGGGAAGGAAAAATAAGAAAAACAGGGAGACAAACCATAAGAGACTCTTAAATACAGAAAACAAACTGAGGGTTGATGAGGGTGGAGGAATGGGTTAAACGGGTGATGGGCATTAAGGAGGCCACTTGTTGGGATGAGCACTGGGTGTCATACATAAGTAATGAATCGCTGGGTTCTACTCATAAAGCCAAGACTATACTATAGGCTAACTAACTTGAAAATAAAAAATATTAAAAATAATATGTTTATGGTTTATGGATTATATTAATCTCATTTGTTTTGAGGTATCATATATTTACATGACTTGAATAGATTTCAAGTAATTTTTAATTAATGAATACTGTGTATTAAGAATATGTTTACAGTTAAGCAAAGGCTTGATTATCTTACATGCTAAAATGCCTTAACTTTTAGAAATTATAGAAAAAATTCTAAAGGAGCATATAATCATGGTACCACACTGCAACTGAACAGTGACTGATATAGGATAAGTGATGAGAGAGAATGATAGGATATGACACTTGCAAAATACCATAGTGATAAATAACGTAGAAATTGTGTGAGCATTGCAATAAGCCTGCATAACCTTATCTCTTGAAAACTAATCCATTGGGTGGGGAAACACTTTCCATATTAAAAAGTGATATTTCCCCTTATATTTAAGCTTGGAAGGACTAGCAATAATTCTTGCAACAGATTATTGGCAGACCTTGTATTTATGTTTCATCAAAAGCAACAACTGGATGCAATCACATTTTTGTCAATCTTGGTATCCCCATTGCATTGAATAGTGCCTGGCACAAAGCCCTTAGTACATGTTGCTGAGTAAATGTTTTAGAAATTTGTTCTAGAACATTTAGGGTAAATGTTTTAGAAATTACTCTAAAATGTTTACAATAAATTTTTAGAAATTAAGTGGTGTCTACAGAGAATGAGATTTACAACTGTCTTTATAATGAAATATGTGAATAAATAAATAAAAATGATTGGCATTGTATTAATTGCCTAAACAGGCAAAAACCAATCATGTCAAACTCAGTATCATTATAGTAGTAATGTTAGAGTTTGGCTGGAATATTAGAAAGATTTTATGACAAAAACTTTCAGGCAATATATGAACCTTTTCTGTAGCTCCTGCTGTAGGTAGTAAGTTTTTTTTTTTAATGTTTATTTATTATTGAGAGGGTGGAGAGGGGCAGAGGATCTGGAGTGAGATCTGTACTGATAGCACAGAACTGTGAAAACTTGACCTGAGCAGAAGTCAGACACTTCTGCTGACTGAGCCACCCAGGCCCCACTGTGGGTAGTAAGTTTTGTTTGGGTTACCTCCTAGTAGGGAAAATCATTACTTTAGTTGGCAGTTCATTACATTTCAAATAGCTGCAGTAATTCTGAAGTTTCCTCACACAGTCTCAAAATTGCCCTGCTGAGATATACATTCTCTTAGGCATTTCAGTACATATTAATATACGTGTATATGCAGGTCTGTATATATACATGTGTATATACATGTGTGTATGTGTATGGATATATACATATGTACATGTATCCCATCCTTAATTATATATGTGCATGTATACACACATACACATATGCACACATATATAATTAAGAATTGAATTTGAATCTTTTGAATTCTGCTTAGCTTTAACATTATAAAGTAAGCATTTCTCTGTGATATAACTTATAAAAACACTCTTGTAATGATGGTGAAATAGCCTATAATATAAATGCTTAATTTCCATATTATTTAATGTTTGTTTTCATATTTTCCATTATATAGTAAGACGTAGTGAAAATCAAGTATAAAGTTTTTCGGTCTGAATTTTCTTTTAAATGTTTCTAAAATATTTTGAATGTTCAAATAAATGTAGAGAATATAATTTAAAAAAGTGTTTATATTCACAATACACAAATTAATTTTTTAACATTCTTATATATTCATGATTTTTTTTTACAGAGCTATGACATTATGAACTCAGTTTAAACCCTTCATACCATAATCAATGAATAGTTTTTTTGGTATGTTAAGTGTTACATATAATATCATACTACATATTACTGTACAATTTAATTTTGATTTACCCAACATTCATTTACAGAAACAAAAAATTCCATCCCCTTCATTCTCTTTTTTTAACTACTAAATGGAATGTGAGAAGAAACCATTGCTCTCAGAAGATGACAGCACCCAGGCAGAGTGACAGCCAACTTGGACATGCCAGCAGACTCTGGCCCTCAGCTCTTCTTCCCGACTGCTGGTCCCACTGACCAGTAGCATGTCCCTAAACATCTTGCTGTTTTTTTTTTGTTTTTTGTTTTTTGTTTTTTTGCGGGTGGCATCTTCTATATACCTGTCTATGAGCTCTCCCTTTCTGATCCCTCTTTGATGGTCAGACGGGCAAAGCATCTGGAACTTTCCTACAAACTCCAGCCAACTGTCTTCCACAGATGCTTCAGCTTGTCACAGTTGGTAACTTTCTCTGATCCTTCAAATCCCTTCAATTACCCAGATCTTCCCTTCCCCAGTATGTCCTATATTTATATAAGCTCTAATTACTATTGTAAACCATCCATTCCCATAAAATATTGACTCTATTTTCTTAAATAAATAATGACTGATACATCATTTATGGCTGAACATGTATCATCCATAGATGTACTTTTCTATATTGTTTTTGCTACAAATAAGCCCAAGCTTATGATAAACAGACTTTTTGCAATCAACCCTAAGAAAAAATCAGTTACTAAAATTCTAATGCAGATAGATACATCAAAATTTAGTGCTGATTTTTAGTAAGCCTAAAATTATTTAAAGCGGCAAATTTCTTTTTTTAACTTTTTTTTATAGTTTATTTATTTTTGAGACAGAGAGTGACAGAGCGCAAGTGGAGGAAGAGCAGAGAGAGAAGGAGACACGGAATCTGAAACAGGCTCCAGGCTCCGACGTATCAGCACAGAGCCTGATGCGGGGCTGGAACCCACGAACAATGAGATCATGACCTGAGCCGAAGTAAGACGCTCAACCAACTGAGCCACCCAGGCACCCGTAAAGGGGCAAATTTCATAACACCTTTTTGTGATACTTCCTATTATTAAAAGCACATTGTTCAATGATTTTATGACACTAATTAATATCATCTAGCAGAGTACACGTTCATTATACAGACATAATCACAGACACTAGTCAAACTGCTGATCTGACACATCATTGAACTTTGCTGAATCACTAAAAAAGTAAAATGTCCTTTTTAATTAGAAAGTCCAACAATGGCCTTTTAAAAGACATTGCAACATTCATTATTAAATAATCCAGCATAGGGGCGCCAGGGTGGATCAGTGGGTTAAGCTTCCGACTCTAGGTTTTGGCTCAGGTCATGATCTCATGGTTCGTGAGTTCGAGCCCCACATCAGGCTTCGTGCTGATGATGCTTGGGATTTTCTCTCTCTTTCTCTCTCTCTCTCTCTCTCTCTCTGCTCCTCCTCCATTTGCTCTCTCTGTCTCTCTCTCTCTCTCAAAAATAAATAAACTTAAAAAATTTAAAAAAATAATCCAGCATATAATTTTCATTTTCAAAAGAAATTTAAATGTCTATTTTTGAGAGAGAGAGAAACAGAGCTCAAATCGGGGTGGGACAGCAAGAGAGGGAGACACAGTATCTGAAGCAGGCTCCAGGCTCTGAGCTGTCAGCACAGAGCCCAACACCGGGCTCTGAGCTGTCAGCACAGAGCCCAACACCGGGCTCAAACTCATTACCTGCGAGATCATTACCAGAGACAAAGTTAGACACGTAACTGACTGAACCACTCAGGCACCCCAGAATCCAGCATTTATTTTTAATTGAAATATAATTCACATAACATAAAATTCACCTCTGTAAAGTGTTCACTTCAGCAAATTTTACTATATTCAGAGATATGCAAACACGATCACTATCCTAAAATAAATCATACAGCAATCTCTCACAACTCTTCCATCTCATCAGCCTCTAGTAACCATCTGTTTTAAGGCATCTTTTTAAATTTTTATTTTATTTTATTTTTTATTTTTATTCATCTATTTTTTAATTTAACTACCTATTTTTATCTTTATGGAATTCTCTATTCTTAACATTTCATATAAATGGAATCATTCAATGTATGGCCTTTTGTGTCTGGCTTCTTCCACTAAAACAACCCAATGCATGTTTAAAACATTTTATGCTAGAACATTTACACATTTCCCAGAATTAACTGAGGAAAAAATAAAATGGAATTTTTTGTACTGCAAACATATGATTTATATCTTGAGTTGCTGCATTTTGGTATTTACTTGCCTTAATGACAAAGTAAAAAAAATAATCCAATAAAAAATAATCCAATAACATTCCTCAATATACAGACATTAGACATAAAATAGGAATATAAGGTAGATTAGATAGCAGGTGAAAACATGGAGAAAATAGTAGGAGAGTAGTAGGAATTTAGCAGCTTTGGCCAATAGTGACATCTGTATACTTAGACGGATGCCTTCATCAGGGGGATTGTTTATTCAAAAATGGCCACCAATGTTTTCAGCTCTCCTCAAGTGGCAGTTTTGACTTCAGCCCTTTATTCTGCATTTGCCTTGCAATTTGTTTTGATGAAAAGAATACAATAAAAGGGATGCTGTACAAATTCTGATTGTGGACAAGATTGTCGTAACTTTCTTTTACCTTAAAAAGAAAGGATTCAAAGATGTTAAAATCTGTTCAAGTTGGCTATGTAAGGATTTTTGATGTCCACATAATATGAAGGGAAGTTAGGCTTCTGCTGGTCTTTAATCAATTTATTTGTCAAACAAACATTTGTTGCTAAAACGGCTGTTGACATCACACACCATTTTGTTCTTGCTGAGTTTTGTTAAATCAAAGTATTTGTCACGGCACTAAGTGACATGAAGGTGTCACAAGTTTCTGGTTAAAACAGAGGATATGAAATTTCAGTTTTTGGTAGATTGAATCTAAAAGTAAAGTTCGAAGTCTAACCTGGAGAAGACGGTTCTTTTTTATGTAGTGTTTCTAGGAACAAAGTTACTTACCAGTCTCTACTTTTTCTCTCTATTGATTTCGGTTGTGGATAGTAATTACTTTTCTTTTTTTTTTTAAATTGCCTTATATGCAATAGCACGAAATACAAACACTTTGAAAACCCAAGTCTACAATATGTTAGCAAGTGCCAAGAGGCTGTGCACCATTTATTTCTGACAAGAGAAAACTGATTTTAGTGTCCCTAATATACCCCCTTTCTCACAAATTACAAATTCCCTTCTATAGAATACACCTGTCAATGGATATCACTTTTGTGGAAGTCATGATCTGTATTCCTCCTGGAAACTCTCTCACTTTGCAAGTCTTCAAACAGGGTCAGTTATAGCCCACCACTGCAGGAGAGCAGAAATCCGTTTCCTGTATTCATCTTGTTGGTTCACCACCGTTGGTGTCATTGTCTTTCTGATACTTGCCACAAAGTCATTGACAATGTTACAAAATGGACAATCTCATCTTTTCATACAATCTGATTATTAAATAATAGAGAAAAACCCGCATCTTAAAAGCAAAGTAAAAATATTTTACAATAAAGGTCCCAAGGCTAAGAGAAACCCTTATTTTCTCTGTTTTAAAACCTATAATTTTGCAAATAATGCAACTAAAGGTGCTCTCATTTTCTGCTATATCTTTTTCTGATTCTTGTCCTCCAATAATTCATGCTTTTTAGAAGGCTTAAGTTAATGTGAAATTATTTCTGGTCTCACAACCACAGCTGGGTTTTTTTTTTTCCAGCGCTAATTTATCTTGTAACCAATGCATTCTTACTTAGTAGCTAGCTAAATTGCAAAAAAAAATTTTGGATAAGAAATAATGGGTCATTGTATATTTTGTTTTGCAAATTAAGATTGATGTAAGCATCTTTCTTTGATAATACCCCGTGACATAATTTATTTTAAAGTAGAATGACTACTTTTTAATAAGGAGAATATTTGAGTATTAAATAACAAGTTCTAAGATGCATAGTGTGAAAGGCATATGCCACATGATGTTAGAAAATTCAGGATAAATTAGTATTGTAATAATATTAGGAAGAAGTTTGTCAGCAGGTACAACATGCTAGCCACTCAACATGGGATCACAATAAGGGTTTCGACTGTATGAGAGAGAAAGACATTATAGACGAGGTGTGAGCATGAGAAGCCACAGAAATACCACATTTCGTCAACTACCAGCAGGCACACACCTGAAGTCCCAGTTAGCCTGATGGTGAATAATCCCTCTACCGGGGATGCTAGCAGACTTTGTATATTCTGAGTACATTTGGAGTATACGAAAATAATTCAGACTGCACCTATGCATAGTTACTGTTATACAGCAGGTATAACGACATAGAGAATTCTTAGAAACCTCCACCTTTTTCCAGAACCCTCCATGGATATTCTACCCCATGAACTGCTAAGAACCAGAATCCCACATATACCTGACATGACTCACATCCTCTAAGTGAGCCCACACTCCCCTCTCAAGTGTGTACATTTTGCTTTGCAATAAAACTTCTGTTTTACTTTGACACATCTTTGAATTCTTTCTTGCAGTAAATTCAAGAATCTAGCACCAACAGGTGGTTGAGATCTCTTGTGAAGAGAACTTCCATCTCTAGTATCACCATGACCACAGTCTGATCATTAGAAAAATAACCAGAAAAACATGAATAGAGGGAAATTCATTACACACCATACCTGAGCAGTATTTCTTGAAACTCTCCAGGTCATAAGAATAAGGGAGGCCTGAAGGATATTTATAGTCCAGAGGAGTCTAAGGAAATATGACAACTAAATGTAGTGTGGTTTTACATTTAAGTATCCCCTGATTTTTGAAAGTTCATATTATGACACTTTTTTTGGAAAGCCCTACATTAGTACCTCGGCATCTCAGCATCAAGCCACCAGAGCTTAGAACTGTGCCTGTGAGCATCTGTGCTTGAGCTTAGCTGATTTTGTGCATCCCTTAGGAAGATGTGTCCTCATGTATCAAAAAACCCAAGAGGTTATTTTGGGGCTCTGGTAGTGCTCAAAAATATCTCCACATAAATTAATGACAATTGCTGGAGTGCCTGGGTAGGTTAGTTGGTTAAGCATCGAACTCTTGATTTCAGCTTAGGTCATGATCTCATGGTTCATGGGATTGAGCCCCGCATAGGGTTCTGCACTGACAGTGTGCAGCCTGCTTGGGATTCTCTCTCTGCCTCTCTTTCTGTCCCTCTCTTACTCACTCACGCTCTCTCTCAAAATAAATAAATATGCTTAAAAATTAATGACAATTGCTTCTTTATGACATTTCAGCTTATGCAAGGTATCATAGGAATGCTCTTCTTTTGGACAGCAGGGCATTCTGTACAGATAGAACAGTAAAAGGTCCTTTCAAGGAAACAAAGACAATCTAAATAAAGCATGAACTTTTGTTAATAATCCCATTTCACTATAGCCTCATTAGCTGTGACAGATGTAGTATTGGAATGTAAGATAGAGAGTATGCTAGAAATTGCTGTGGTATCCTGACAACTTTTCTGCTATGTAAAATATTCTTAAATAAGAAAACTTATTTTAAAATGAAGTGGTGTTGACCCAAGTGTATATGTCTAGAATTTTACCAGCATGAAATTAGGCTAAAGTCAGGAAATTCTGTGTTGTAAATTTGCAGTTAAGAGAGTAGCTGCCTTGGAGAAGAGAAGGGGACAATGAAGGCTAGAAACTGTTATAAAAAGGGTCCACCAGCATTTTTTCTTTATTGTACTTTTATTACTATTTGATAGTATCTCTCTGACTCTGTCAGGGAAACAATAGTGATACAATTTTATTATTTTACTCTGGTATTATAATTTGTTTTTTCCCTGAACTTTGTTGTGGTGAATTCAGAAGTTAATATATAAACACTTTTTTTAAACTAAAAATAAGAACAAAACCTGTTTCAAACTATGGTGCCTTTGGCCAAACTTGACAGGGCTAGCTTTTCTAATGAAATATTATTAGGGTGTGCCCTACCTTACTCTGATCCTCTAATAGGATAGTCCTTGGTGTGTTCTACTTGAGAAAATATGCTGGCATCTAAAAGTAATTTTTTTTTCATATTTGGCCATTTCACTGTTAAGTCACATAGTAAAAAATTAAGTCTTTCACTTTATTGTAGCTTGAGTTGATGGTACCAACTTATAACAGGGGTCAGCAAACTATGGCATCTAATTGCATGGGCCATTTTATGGGCTGTGAACTTAGAATGGTTTTCACAATAGTGTCCGCCCGCCCTGAATTCATGTCCATCTGGTACCTGTTAATGTGAGCTTATTGGGAAATACTTATTACAGATGTAATCAAGTTAAGATGAGGTCACACTGGATTGGGCTGGGCCCTAAATCTGGTTGCCAGTCTCCATATAAGAAGTGACACAAGCACAAGGAAATGCATTAAAACAAGGAGGAAGGCCATGTAAAGAAGGAAAGAGATTGGAGTGATGCATCTACAAGGCAATGACTCTCCAGCAATTACCAAAATCCACAAGAGTCAAGGAAGGATTCTTCTCTTGAGCCTTGGGGAGGAGCATGCCCCACTGACACCGTGAAATCTAGCCTCCAGAACTGTGAGAAGAAATGTCTATTATTGCAGACCACTTAGTTTACAGTAATTTGTTGTATCAGTCCTTAGAAACCAATACATATGTTTACAGGGTTATAGAAAGAAAACAAAACAAAGCAAACAAAGATAATATGTCACAGATGTCATACGTTGCCTGAAAGAGGTAATATCTTTTCTAGAGTGAAGAAAAGGTTGTGCACCTTTGTTTTAGAGATTTACTTTAAACCTATTGATGGTCTATTGATGGGTGTGCCTAGAGCAGTATTCATCCTGTGGATAATTTGCTCTTACTCAATGTTTAACTCTTCTAGGATCTCCTCCCAAAGCCCCAGGTGATAAATGAACACTTCCTGTTCTAGCTGCACAACTGCGTACCATGTGTGAGTTTTTGTGTGCAGCCCTGTGGAATCTTGCCTGATGCTTCTATGGCTGGGTTAGTATTCAGCCGACTTATTGAGATCCCTGTTTATTTTCTCAGCATTGCTTCTTTCTCTCTGGAACTCTGCTTTGCAACTTATAGCTACCTCAGCCTCCCTGAATTTTGATCATCTTAAGTTAAGGTGATCACCATGCTCTATTTGCTGTCTGTTCCTGGAATGGATTGTGTCATCAAGGGAGATGAAGTAAGTAAAGCACACAGTAATGACTAAAAATATTATTTTCACATATTTTGGCCAGTTGTTTAGCAGTGTACAACAGGAATGTAACTCCTGACCCTGTTACTCTTTCACGATTGGAAGTGGAAGCTCACTTAGCTTTTGTTTTTATTATTTTACATGTGGGCCAGTATATGTCAGTATAATAAAGAGAGTTAAGGGTATGATTCATGTCTTATACTTAGAATATTATAGGACTTCTTTCCTGTATAATATCAAAGTACCCATTCTGTAAATTCCAGAAAACTCATTCCAGTCCCAGATTGCCTCTTTGATGTAAAAGCAGATTTCTAGAGGAGGCCAAAAAACCTTGCTCCTAAAAAGCACTCTTCATTATAACCCAGATAGGTTAAATCTTCTATCCAAGAAACAAAAAGTTATTTTAAAAATAATTACTTGATATAGCTGAGTATATAATTGAAACTAGGGAGTCACTGGAAGTTATATGCAGGTCTTTTAAGCAAATTGATTACTAAAATAACAAACCATTTTATAATACTACATTGGTTCCTACAGGCCATGCTATACCATTCTGCTTATATCTCAAGACAGAAGAAAACACAACATGCCAAATTTTCTAGGATACAGCAAAAGCTGTATTTCATTTAAATTAATATATTAAATTAGAAATTAAAGAAAGATATTACACCTGATGCCACAAAAGTAAAAAAAACAAAGATTATAAAGAACCACTGTTAATAATTATATGCCTACAAGTTGGACAGCCTAGAAGAAATAGATAAATTCATCTGCTAAGAGTGAATCATGAAGAAGTAGAAAACCTGAACATACTAGTAACTAATTAGGAGACTCAATTAGCATTCAAAACTTCTCAGCAAAGAAAAACCCTGGCTTCAATGGTGAATTCTATCAAATGTTTAAATAATTAATACCAATCCTTCTTAAACTCTTCTAAAAGAATAGAAACGGGAATGCTTCTAAAATCATTTTATGAGGCCAATATTACCCTAATATCAAACCCAGACAAAAACATCACAGGTAAAAACGTTCAGGCCAATAACCTTGATGAACATGGATAGAAAAAAATCTCTCAACAAAATATTAGCAAAACCAAATTCAGCAGCACTTTAAACATTATACACTATGATCAAGTGGGATTTATCCCTAGGATGCAAGGATGGTTCAATATAGGGAAATCCATCAATATGACACAGCATATTGACAGAATGAAGGATAAAAGTCACATTACCATCTCAATAGATACAGAAAAAAATGTCTGATAAAATTTAATCAGATACTCATGTTTCTAGTACAGAACTGTAATTAATTGAGTCCTTGACTTTCAAAGAAACAGGTTAATATTTTCTAAATAATTAGAAAATAGAACTCTAATAACTCTTGACCTCTTTTGCATTTCTCTATACAGATGGATGGTATACATGAAGTTTATCTTCCCCACAGTATTATTATCCATCAAGTTTCATGGGGAAACATACCTTTCTCCAATTTTTCTTTAAAAAAGTGATGGTTATGTTTTTCTCATAGCATTATATGTCATAATTCTTTAAAACTTTGGGAAATTAAATTAAGTTAAAATACATTTTTTTTCTTTAGGTCCATTCATTGTTAATTTTTGGTGTATATATAACTCCTTATTTTTGCTTTCTCTCTGGTTTCATCTCTCCATCACTCTAGACACACACACACACACACACACACACTGTATTACTTATTGTTCTCTAGAGGAAAAACAACAAAAGAAGATATATATATATATTATATAATATAATATATATGTGTCCATAGATATGGGAGATTTAACATAAGAAATTGGTTCAGATGATTATGCAGGTTGAGAAGTCTCATAATCTACCATCTACAAGCTGTAGCTCTACAAGCTGGACACCCAGGAGAGCTGACTGTGTAAATATCAATCCAACTTTGAAACCCTAAGAAACAGGAGCACCAATGGTGTAAGTTCATGCCTAAGAGCAAAAGAAGACCAATGTCTCAAGGAATCAGGTGGAGAGGTAGAATTCAACTTTCCTTTTTGTGTTCTACTTGAGTCCTCAATGAATGCCCTCAATACTGGGGAGGGCAATCTGCTTTACTTAGTCCATGAATTCAGATGTTCATCTCTTTCTAAAACATCATGACAGACATGCTCAAAAATAATGTTTAACCTGACATCTGGGCATTCTGTGGCCCAGTCAAGTTGACATATAAAATTAATCACCTTAGTGGTTAAGTGCAATCATACTGATCTCTGCAAACCACCTAAATAAACACAATAGCAAGAGTAATTCTACACAACCTGGTATAACTACCCTGCACACAACTGAAAACATACTAACCTCATCCACAGAAGAAGAGGTAAAGCTCTTGAGTGATATTTTTTGTGATCTCATACCTTAAATACTATGATTAAAGTTAATAATTTGGGGGCACCTGGGTGGCTCAGTGAGTTAAGTGTCTGATTCTTGATTTTGGCTCAGGTCATGATCTCATCGTTCAAGGGATAGAACCCAGTATCTGGCTCAGCACTTCTCAGGGCTGGAGCCTGCTTAGGATAGTCTCTCTCCCTCTCTCAATGCCACTCCTCTGCTCACTCACTGTCTCTCTCTTCCCCCTTCTCTCTCAAAATAATTTTAAAAAACTTAAAAAAATAAAGTTAACAGTACAAAAAATAAGTACTTAAGTACTGTGATATATAGTAATACATCTTCTGTTACATAATAGAATAAGAGAGGAAAGAAAACAAAGATAGTTGCTTAACACACACACACACACTCAAATGTATGCACGACAAATAAGAGGAAATATTCATGACTATATAGTCTGTATTTCCATAACCAGTAATGTGGTAATAGCTGGTATTCATAACTACCTTCTTCTACAATCTATTCCATATTCCCTTTGCCCTCAGCAGGTACCTAAGCTGGTCATGGTTCTTTACCTGGGAACCAACTGTAAACGTACCTGTGTCTTGCCTTCCTCTTTCAGCTGATTGTAGAGAACTTTCCCTGAAGTCATCAGTGCAGACTGTGAGAGAAGAAGGAATAGAGCAGGAGTGGGGACCGTGGTCATTTGAGTTACTTCTTCATGTAAATTACTTGCCCCTTCAGGGCCTCTTGTTCCTTATCACATATATACCACTTTTATTTGATGATAAAGTGCTACTGTGCACTCCTAACATTATAGCTCAGTGGATCAGACAAAATCAAGTTCATAGTGAGTAGCTTAGGCAGCTTCTCAGTGACCCATGTTTAAGTATTCAATATTTACCAAGATTCGGTAGCAGGCTCAGTGTCCAAGCTGGAGAGTAGTTATAGGCAGAGGATGGCAGGGCTTTTCTCACAAAATCCTAAAGGTCTGTATTGCAATTACCTCCAGGGACCTGCCAAACACAACAAACGGCATCCCTGTCCATTCCTGACACTTCAAGCACCAGTGGACCTGCTGGATCATACATAGAGCACAAGTGGCAGAACAGCTTGCCCAGAAACCTGGACCTGCTGCAGAGCCTTTTCTTGTTTTTGGCCCCACTCAATTCTAGCAACTTTTCAGGTTACTGGGCAAATGGGCTGTAGTAACACACTCAAATGAAAAATAAGTTACCTCCAAAATCCTCAAAAGGTATTATACTCCTTTTCTCTTTATTATAGGAGAATCCTGATGTAACTACTTGTTCTTCACTTTTGAAAGGATGTCTTGACACACCTCATACCACTGGACCCCTAGAAACCTCACTGAGGTAAAAGGTCCTTGAACTTTCATTGGATTTACAGTATATCCCACCATCTGACATGCAAATGCTTTACTAAGACGTCTAGAATAGTTGCCACTTCTTGATTACTATGTCTTGATCAGCATAATGCTATCAATGTGATGGACTAGAGTTAGATCTTTTGGAAAAGAAAGGCAATCAAGATCCCTGCAAACTGAAAAATGACACAAGGCTGGAGAATTGATATATCCCTGAGGTAGAACAGTGACTGCTTATTGTTAGCAAATCAATTCTGGTAGTCTTTAATAATAATTATTAAGAAAAAAACTTTTTCCAGGTCAATAGCTACAATATCAGGTACTGTAGGGGGCAGGGGTGTTAATTTGCTTAAGCAATGAAACATCCGATTCCACAACTGCATTTAGAGTCATCATCTGGTTAAGCTTATGTTATCTCACTGCCATTCTCCAAGAGATCTGTCCTTCTTCATAGGCCAAATAGGAGAGTTAATTGGGGATGTGTTGGGAATCACCAACCTTACAGCCTTCAAGTCCTTGATGATAGCACTAATCATGTTAGTCCCTACAGGCATATGGAAAAGACACTTGGCTTTTCCCACTAAGATAGACCTCACTTCAGAGGTTAGGGAACCAATGTAGGGATTCTGTCACCTGCTGCATTTAGCTATTTCAATTATGCATTCCAGAATTGGAGAGATAATCACAGGATAGATTCAGGGACCCAGTAGACACAGTGTGCAATGGACCTGTGCCAAAACTCCATTGCTCACCTGACTTCTCATAAACTCCTATTCTGACTGGTAGACCACAGTGATGTTTCACATCTCTTGGCTTTAGTGTCAGTCCATAGCCAGTATCTAGTAGTCCCTGAAATGTTTAATTATTTCATTTTTGCAGTTCAGTTAGCCTGATAAAAGACTATAGATCCTTTTGGGGTAGGCCAGGAGAAAGATTAACCAAAACAAATTTCCTTTGTTTACCTACTGGGGTCCAAGTCCTTCCTCAAAGGGACCCACATTTTCCTTCATTTAAGGGCTTCTGGGTCTATAAACTGGCAAAAGACTGGGAATCGATTGAGGGGCTATGACTTTACTTTTGATTCATATTCAGACCTTTGCTTACTTGGCCTAGAACATTTCTGCTTAAACAAATCAAATAAGAATTTAGTAAGCTTCTTCTCTATTTCACTTCTAGGAATACTGTGATCAACTAGCCAGTGCCATAGGTCTGTGAGAATTAGACTATCCTGCTTGCTGCTTTGACTCTGCTGGCATCGAAGTAATCACACCATGCCTGCCTTGGGCAGCTGAGCACCATCACTTCCCCTTATTACTCCAGAATCTAATTACCACCACTGCATTTAGGTTTCTCAATTCAGTGGCCTCAGTTCCCACTGTAAGGACAAGCCTACAGAGAAGAGTGAATATGGAGCTCTTCAAAGATGCTCAGGCTCCCCTCACAAAGTTAGTTCTCACAGTATTGGTGAGAGGCCTGTCTCTGTACCCTCCCATGGTAAGTAGGTCTTAAATGACAAATTAAATTCCTCTAGTCTAAAATTCCAATTTCTCTAAGCCATTCAAATCCCTTCCACTACATGGAACAAAGGCAGGTCTGCATTTCCTATTTCACCAAAAGGTAGGTCAACTTTTGTTTGTTGAAATGTGACTCTTCCTTTCACTGAGACACATAGAGGCCATTGAAGGGTAATTAACCATCCTANGCCTGATTCAGCTTTACGTTCTTTTTTAAAATATTGCCAAATTTCTTTTTTATGTTTTATTCATTTTTTCATTTATTTTTTTAATTGGAGAAAGAGAGAAAGACAGCATGAGTTGGGGAGAGGGCAGAGAGAGAAGGAAAGAGAGAGAGAGAGGGAGTAAGAATCTTAAGTAGGCTCCATGCTCAGTGCAGAGCCTGACATGGAGCTCCATCCCAGGGTCCTGTGATCATGACCTGAACACAAATCAAGAGTCTGATGCTCAACTGACTGAGTGAACCAGGCACTCCTCTTTTTATTGATTGATTAAACCTATATGTTCTTTCCATCATTTTCCTATATTGAATACTCTTAGTATTCATTCCCACTCATCTTTCCCATATTTCTGTATGCATACATTCAAGTAGTTCACATGGAGTTAGGGGATTATCTCTTCATGGGTCACACTGCACATCTCATCTTCTGTGGTCTATGGGAACTTGAGTCTAGTTCTAGATTTAGACGGAAATAGGAGTGGTGGTGGTGGGTCCAGAGGAAGATCAGTTCAGTCTTGCATGGAACTGTCTCAGTGGGGTCAGTTCTAACCAACTCACACATATACACATGAAAACACCAAGGGATGGGGGAGAAAATAAGTGTTCACAGCAATGGATCACCTGCTCAGAAAATTAAAACTAACCTGTATTGCTGCTTTAGTAGTGAGTGTGAAAAGGACACAGGAACTCACAGAAACATATTTACTCAGTAATGTCTCCTTACAAAACACAGCAAAACTCCAGAACTTATATTTCAGTTGTTTTCTTTTCCCCTGGGAAAATGGAGACCTAGAGCCATACCTCAAAGATATCATGGGTTCAGTTCCAGACTATTGTAATAAAGCAAATATCACAATAAAGTGACTTATGTGAATTTTTTGGTTTCCTAGTGCATATAAAAGCTATGTTTATACTATACTGTAGTCTGTTATGTGTGCAATAGCATTATATATAAATATTTCTTGAATACATGCCTACATAAAAAATACTTTACTGCTTTTTTGCTGTTTGGTGCAAGAGGCCTAGCTTTCAGCCTATCTCAGCATTGGACATGCTTCCCTCACTGAGCTTAAGTGATTCTAGCGCTTCATTTAAAATGAAAGATATGTGACTCTTCCTTTCACTGAGACACATAGAGGCCATTGAAGGGTAATTAACCATCCTAATTTCAATACTATTGTGTCTCTGGGAATAGTGAGGCCTGAGGACAGGGAGAGAGATGGGGGAATGTCCCGTTGGTAGACCAGTCAGGACACACACTATTTTGGATGTTTTCATTATGATTATATTTGTTTTGGTGATATGTGATGAGTGATCTTTAACATTAATATTGCCATTGTTTTGGAGCACCATAAACCACACCCATATAAGGCAGTCGATTTAATTGCCAAATAGCCTAGCTGTGAGTGTTGTAAAGGAGTTCTCTCTCTCTCTCTCTCTTTATTATTATTTTCCAAAGGAGAAGTTCTTGAAAGAAATTAAAAGTGCNAAGCTGTGAGTGTTGTGAAGGAGTTCTCTCTCTCTCTCTCTCTCTCTCTCTCTTTATTATTATTTTCCAAAGGAGAAGTTCTTGAAAGAAATTAAAAGTGCTACTGGGGGCACCTGGGGGGAAGATGTGGAAGTTTCAAAAGAAAAGTTGGAAGCTCGTAGAGTTTGGTTTATGAGGTTTAAGGAAAACAGCCATCTCCGTAACATAGAAGTGTAAGGTGAGGCAGCAAGTGCAGATGTAGAAGCTGCAGCAAGTTATCCAGGAGATCTGGCTAAAGTACTTAATGAAAGTGGCAATAGAAAACAATAGATTTTTGGTATAGATAAAATAGCCTTATATTGGAAGTAGATGCCATCTGGGACTTTTCACAGCTAGAGAGAAGTCAATGCCTGTCTACAAGGCTTCAAAGCACAGGTTGAATCTCTTGTTAAGGGGTAATGAAGCTAATTACTTTAAGCTGATGACAATGTTCACATACTATTAAAAACTCCTAAGGCCTTTTAAAAATTATGCTAAATCTACTCTTCCTATGCTCTGTAATGTGTGTAGAACAAAGTCTGGATGATACAACTTTTAACATTATTTACCCAATATTTTAAAGCAATTGTTTAAAAACTACTTTTCAGGAATAAAAAGAAAAATCTTTACTGCTCAATGACAATGCACCGATTTACCCAAGAACTCTGATGGAGATGGACAATGAGATTAAGTTTTTCATGCCTGCTAACAAAATATCCATTCTGCAGCCCATGGATCAAGAAGTAATTTTGACTTTCAATTCTTCTTATTTGAGAAATATACTTTGTAAGGCCACAAAGCTGGAGATTCCTCTAATGAATCTGAACACAGTAAATTATTCATAATTCATGGAAAGAGGTCAAAATATCCACAAGAACAGGAATTTGGAAGAAGTTGACTCCAACTGTCACAGATGACATTGGGGGGTTCAAGACCAGTGAAGACAGTAACTGCAGATGCGGTAGACATCGCAAGAGAACTAGAAATACAATTTTGACTCAATTGGTAAGATCTCATGCTAACACTCTAAGGGATAAGCAGTTACTTTGTGTAGACAGAACAAAAAAGTGGTTCTTCAAGATTGAATCTACTGGTGAAGATGTGAAGATTGTTGAAATGGCAACAAAGGATTTAGAACACTACATAAACTTAGCCGATAAAGTATAGTATGGATTGAGAGAATGAACTCTACCATTGCAAGTTCTGTGCATACAATGCTATCGAACAAGGTCACATAATACAGAGACTCTGTTCATGAGACAAAAAGTCAACTGATGCGGCAAACTTCATTGCTGGATTATTTTATGGGGTTGCCATGATCACCCCAACCTTCAGCAAACACTACCCAGATCAGTGAAAACAAGACTCCAATAATTAGCAACCACTAACAGACAAGATGGGTTTGTTTGTGTCAGGGGAGAGAGACTAAAATTTTAAGCAGGCAAAAGGCCAAAGAAAACCAGTCAGCATAATCTGAGGGGACAAACTTTCACAAAATTCAGTGTAATTCACGGAAGACCTCTTCACCACATCCTGTAATGCTCCTCAGAAGCTGCCGCATCATGACGCTACTACCAGAAATAGCGTGTTATATCT
Organism: Crocuta crocuta; assembly: GCF_008692635.1. Taxonomy (NCBI): domain Eukaryota; kingdom Metazoa; phylum Chordata; class Mammalia; order Carnivora; family Hyaenidae; genus Crocuta; species Crocuta crocuta. The sequence continues at coordinate 329,787 of NW_027531911.1, forward strand.
TATTTGTGACTTTAGTCTTGGAAGTTTTCAATTCGGGACCTGAGTCTGACCAACCTAAAGGACACAGAAATTGTAGGTTTTGCCTATTTAACCCCTAGACTAAAGCATCCCCTCTTGAGCATACTTCGGCTTTATAGCTGAAGACTGTGTCTCTACAGTTTGTAAATTGTAGGGCAATAAAGCTTTTTCTTGCCTCTGACTGAATCTTTGCATTCCAGAAATTTCGGTTGACATCAATCAGCAGCCATCAACATTGAAGGAAGACTCTCCACCAGCAAAAAGATCAGGACTTGTTGAAAGCTCAGATGATGGTTAGCATTTTCTAGCAAAAAGTATTTTTTTGATATATTTTTATTTATTTCTAGGAGAGAGAGAGAGAGACAGCGTAAGCAGGGGAGGGTCAGAGAGAGAGGGAGACACAGACTCTGAAAATAGGCTCCAGGCTCTGAGCTGGCAGTCAGCACAGAGCCCGACGCGGGGCTCCAACCCACGAACCGCGAGATCATGACCTAAGCAAAAGTCGGACGCTTAACCGACTAAGCCACCCAGGAGCCCCGCAAAAAGTATTTTTAATGAGGTATATACATTGTTATTTTTAGAGGTAATGCTACTACACACTTAGTGGAATAGAGTATATTGTGTATATAACTTCTCTTTTGACTCATTTTATTGTGAGACTTGCTTTATTGCAGTGGTCTGGTACTGACTTGCAATATCTCCAAGGTGTGTCTATATAATAGATTCCTAGTTTTCCATTTTAGTGCTATGGTTTTAATGGATCAGACCAACAAGTGGACAATAAAACCTTAGAAATTTGAGTGCCAAGAATCTTCAGACAAACCATTTTTGCGTGTTGTGTTTAACTTCTTCCTGGTGATCAAATACTCCCTATGCTTAAAAGTATTCTCTTCTTTCTTTTGAAATGGACTTATAATCAGTTTTTATGCTGCAAAAAAGAATTGAGTCCTACTTCTTTATCCCTTCTTGTTTTTGTTTTATTTTCCTTTGATTTACGTTATTGATCTGGAGCCGACTTAATTCATTTATAGCTATGTATATTTTCATTATGTCATCCAAAGCACTAAACTCCTAGTATCTCTCTCTTTGGTAGTTTTAAGAGCAATTTTCACTTGTAATCTTGCAATTTGCACTCGTAGTCAGGCAGCAAGAGCCAAGCCATGTAGAAAATAACAAGGACTTCTTAGAACTGCAAAATGCTTTTCTCTTGAGCTTCATTGCTATCTGTGTTCTGTGACCAAGGATTAATGAATACCACTGCTATATGTTTACGATCAGATAAGCTGGGCAAACCCTGTACCGTCAGACTTTAACTGAATGTTTTTCACAGATTCTGCTTTGCTAACTCCCACACTCTGCTGATATTTTGTTTGTGTATGCTTCTAGCAAACTAAAACAGTAAATTTCAATTACAAACATCAAAACACTTTCTTTGTCTAGTTATGTAAGAATAAAGTTAACAAAAGACATGTAAGAACTGTATACTAAAAACTACAAAACAACATTCATGGGATGAAATGGATCCATGATTGAAAGCAATCCAATAAAAATCACAAGAGGTTTTGCAGAAATTGAGAGTTTAACTGGTTTGTTTTACACTCTGAAACAAGGACCTAGAAGTAAAAATAATCTTGAAAAACATCATTTTCAATCCTACTACAACTGATGACAAGTTATAGGGATAGATAATAGATCAATAAAACAGAATAAAGTATCTGAAGGTACACACATACATATAAACACTTATTTTCTGAAAAAGCCCTTGAAAGAACTTTCTGGAATGATGAATAGCTTCTATTTGGATGTACATGGTGATCTGTGCAGGGATTGCCAAATTTTACCAAACTGGAGTCTGGTGCTTCCAAACTATATACCTTATTTTACTTATGTTTTACCTCAACTACAACAAAACAAAAACAAAGTGGCAATTAAAAATTATATTTTAAGTGATAAACTATTAGAAAGATTAGAAAGTATCGTTAAACTGAACTGGAATTTTAAATAATCTTAAACTCATGTTAGCAAAAAATAGATTTAGTAACAATGATAACAACTGTATTACCAGAGATCTTATTTTGAGAGAGTAATGTGATTTCAAAATAATAATAATAATTGGCAAATGGTAGATTTGTGGTAATATGTCATGTGAATTAGTGCATTTTTATTCATTTCTGAGTTATATAGTTTTGTCAGTATAAAGAATAACATTACAGACTTCTGTTTACTCTATTTAAATCTATTTAATTCTATTGATTGTTTATATTTGCATCAAACATTTTTTTTAAATGTTTTATTTATTTCTAGAGAGAGAGAGAGAGAGACAGCGTGAGCAGGGGAGGGTCAGAGAGAGAGGGAGTCACAGACTCTGAAACAGGCTCCAGGCTCTGAGCTGGCAGTCAGCACAGAGCCCGACGCGGCCCGAACCCACAAATCGCGAGATCATGACCTAAGCGAAAGTCGGAAGTTCAACCGACTAAGCCACCCAGGGGCCCCTGCATCAAACATTTTAAAAGAATAGAATTAATTCTGATACAAGTGATGATCTTCATATATAAGTCTCCTCAACTCCATCCCTTCTCTCCCTATCTAGAGACTACAGATACCTCTGGAATGCTTTATAAATTTCTTGTAACAGTTATTATGTTTGTACATGTTATAACATATATAACATTTATATATTTTTTAAACTCTAAATAAACAATACCACTTATCTATTTCCTTCTGCATTTGTTTATGTGCTTATCATGATCTTTTTTCTTCCTTAGTTTATTGCCAGGTTGGTTTACATATAACACCCAGTGCTTATCCCAACAAGTGCCCTTTTCCATGTGCTTATCATGATCTTTTTTTCTTCCTTAAATAGTTTATTGCCAAGTTGGTTTACATATAACACCCAGTGCTATCCCAACAAGTGCCCTTTTCCATGTGCTTATCATGATCTTAATGGATTTATCCATGCATGAAATTCTGTATGGTTTTTAACAAACAGTGCACACTTAGTTCTTTCTTTCATTTGGCAATATTAATATCCTTTTTCTTAGGAACAGTTGGAAGTTCAGTCAATATCTGGGATATAATGGAAGGCAGGTGCTATATGTAGTCAGCGTTCTGTTCAAATCTGGGTACTGCCCAGAATTAGAGTCATTGGTTCATAAAGAAAATAAAGAGCATATTAAAGTGCTTACTGATCTACATGTTTACTACATAACTTGCTTTGGTAATCAGTATTTTTTGCTGACTACAAGGAATGGTAATGTCACATCATTATTGAATAACCTCTGTAATTAAGAATAGAAAACACTTTTATTAAACAGAGTGACCATTTAATTCCCATTTTTTAAATGCCACTGAAGTATTTCCTCCAGCACCACTGACTGGTTATTTTAGAGGCCCACTTATAAAGAGCTGTAACTAACACCCATTGTTTTGTGAACATTCTTTTTCTTCTCCTGACACAAGATCCCTAAAGGAGATGATTTTGACAAATACACAGAAGAAAGCACAGTTTCTGCTTGAAACACCCATTCATGAATCTTTCATCCTTTAAGCAGGTGTAGTACCATGATCAAATTTTGTCTCTAGGCAATATCTCATAGACAGCAGTGAAAATAGCTAGACTGATGGTGCTAACCTCCAAGACACAGTTCAGTACCATGCGATAATCATCTATGATGAACATACTATTTTGGTCTTGCAGGGCCGCCATACTAAAATACCACAGACTGGGTGGCTTAAATCAAGAAGTTCATCTTCTCCCAGTCTGGAGGCTAGAAGTCCACCATTAAGGTGCTGGCAGGGTTGGTATCTGATGAAGTCTCTCTTCCTGACTTGCATAACCTCTCCTCTGTGCATATGTGCAGAGAGAGAGAGAGAGAGAGAGAGAGAAAGAGAGACAGAGAGAAAGCTCTGGTGTCTCTTACTTTTCATATAAGAACACCATTCATATCAGATTATGGCTGTCCCATAACTTCATTTAACCTTAATTATATCCCTATAGGCCCTATCTCAGAATGTAATCACATTAGGGGTAAGGACTTCAGCATTTTCTTCCTGAATTAGTTAATATTTACTCAAAATGATACATCTAATTAAAAAGTATCTCACATTTTCAACATGCTATGCTGCTCTTTTTAGACTGCAAGAAACTTGAAAAACTGCATGAAAATTTTAAATTATAGGCAAAGGGAGTATTTGAACGTGATCCAAGCACTAAGCAGGAGTTTTAAAGGTAACTTAGTACAATATTAAAGTAAGATATTTTATTTAGCCATTGCTCAGAAAAACAAATTTTTCAAGTTCAGCAAACACTGATTTTTAGCCTTCGAATCATTAATTTTAAATAATGTTTTTATAAAGGTTGAGTGTCTTGCTTTGAAAACAATTCCATTTAAATATAAAAAAAGAGTTGTTAAATCATAACACAACTTGTGAAATGCATCAGAGTAACCACCCCTAGAGATCTGAAAATGAATTTGCTCTGTAGTCTTTTTAGTATGTACATTAATTTTTATTTAGAAAACAGTTCTATAGTATGGGTTCCCTGGAACAGAGTGTAGCTCTTCTAGCTGGAGGCATAGATAGAAAAGAGTACTCATTTAATTGTCTTCCTTTGTTTACTAAGATGTTTGGTGTGGTTTTCTTGTTAAAATCATCTGTTTCTACATTTTTTGTTTCTGCCCTTTGGAGAACCAAGTCATTATACTGTGCTGTGACAATGCATTCTCTTTGCAGTTTCCTACCTTTACAAGGAAGAACTGCTAGAAATAGAAACAATGTGTTACAAGCACAAGACTCTTACTATCTATTTAGCAAGCACTGCAAACTGAAAACAAGTTTACACTGCACCCTATGTTGCATTTATTTTTTCTTTCTCCATTTTCTTCTGAATATCAAAGATATCTTTAAAAACCATGCTTATGAATCAGTGTATTAATCCTTAGGGATTATTTAGAGTTGATACATAAGTGATATTAATAAGATATCTGTGATGCATAGGGCAGTGTTTATTCATGTACCCTATGTTAATATTTTTAGGGAAATTATTTAGGTTGATTTTCTAAGTCTCTTTTAAAAGTTTTGCAGGCTTTCAACATCTTGTGAGTTGACAAAATTAACAAAATTTAATTAAATGTTACCTAAGATTATGATATTTGTAGTGACCAGAATAGTTAAGTGATTACATCAAACTAGGTTTTGAAAAAGGCCCTAAATACACAGTAATTGAAAAACTGGAGATGAAATGTGTTGTGTTAGTTCTTCCAGGAAAATGTATGCATCAAAACAAATGATCAATAAGACAGAAAACCAAATATAATGCAAAAATATTTTTAACTCTAAAGACAGCCAAGTCAATATAATAGAAATACCATGAAAATATATTTTTATCAATATACATTTTTCATTTTGATGCTGCTATTTTTAATGCATGTAAGTGTGCTCCATTTGCAAAGAAATATTTCTTAGTTATCATTAATTTACATGATTTAAAATCAAGGTGCATACACACACATAACATAAATTACAAATATTATTACATCCTCTGCCTATTGGATGAATGACTGTGATTTTCTGTCATTACTGATAAATGAGAAGTTAAAAATAACCAATCAATTTAATAAACACAAAATGAAAGGGAAAGACATGGTTTGTACTTAGGATCATAGCTAGAATGATTGACGAGTGTATTCAGGAAGTCATATTTCAATCACATTAGAAAACATAATGCATACCTCACTATATTAGTCAGCTTGGGCTGCTATAATAAAACCATAGACAGATGGCTTAACCAAGAGAAATGTATTTTCTCATAGTTCCAGAAGCTGGAAGTCTGAGATTAAGGTGCCAGAATGGTTGGTTTCTAGTAAAGGTTCTTACCCTTCACTGTGTCCTCACATGGCAGATGGAGAGAGCTCTAGTGTCTCTTTATCTTCCTTGAAGGGCACCAGCTCTACCGGATCATAAGGGCTCCACCCTTATGACCTCAGTAACTGTACTCACTTTCTCAAAACGTATAGCTCCAATCCAGTCCAGGGGGACTAATGGCTTCAACATATAAATTTTGGAATGGACACAATACAGTCCATAGTATTCACCATTCAAATGACATACTGGGTGTTGCTACAAGCATATTATGGTGCTAATGTCAGCAAACCTCAATTCACTTCTTAAAACTTCACACAGTGAAGTACTGTCTTTCCTTTTATGGTAATTTTGGCACATAATGACTTCTCAATGAGCTGAAATCATCATGAAAGAACAAGTTTAAAAAATGATTGTCTAGCACATTGCTTAATATTTAAGGCAATTAAAAAGAATAGTCATTAATTTCCAGCTGCTTGGATTCCTTAGCATTTTTTAGAATTGGAGTACTGAGTTCTTAATATGTGTTTGTTTTTGCAGTATGCTCCTATGACCAATGGTAATAACCTCCAAAACACAGCTCAGTACCATATGATACTCACTTGTGATTAACATACTACATTAGTCTGCTTATACAAAAGTGTTGATATTTTTAATTACGGAGTTAATTTAAAATATATAAAGTATGGGACCACATGCATAAAACTTATCTTGATATATGTATTTCTTTACAGGAAAGTTGGATAGAAACATTACTAAGAGTTCCCAGCACTATGGCCTCTTGATTAATTTTGAGTTTTTCCCTACAGTTTTCATATCTGCTAGCCACACTTTGCTGATTGACTCATCTTCTTAACACAATGGTATAGTAAATTATTCTCAATTCAGATAATGAATTAAAGGCATGAGTTCATGTTCAGACTTTGCCACTAACAAGCTATTTGCACTCTAAAGTGTCATTTTATTTGTCTGATGTTATTTTCCTTGTCTTTAAAATAAAAGAACAAGAACATATCATCTCTAGTGTTTTTTCCATCTTTAATTTTATACTATTCAATGTCTGTCCTGTGCCCAAGAATGTGGCAATTTGAAATCCTGCTTCACTATAAATGTGACTTCATTCAATTTATCTGCACAAGGGAGAAGTTTTTCTCCTCAATAGGATTTATTTGCCACAAGTCTTCTTTTATTTTATTTTGTTCTCAGAGATTTTGCTAGTACATTTGCGCAGCTCAAATTCTTTATCCAATGTCATATACTTTAAAAGGGAAAAGTGGTTTAAGAGAAAACTTAAAGAATTAACCAGAGCAGACCCACATCGAGTTAACATGAATTTGTGGTAATTCCAATTGTAAATCTTCAATCAAAAATAAAATAAAATAAAATAAAATAAAATACTAAACTAAGGGTCACATGGCTTCACCAGTCCACTCTATTGAATATTTACGAAAGAATGACACTAATCCTATAACACAAATTCTTCTATTAATACAGATATTAGGCCCAGTTCTCAATCTAATTTATGTGGCCAGAAAATCTTGATAACAACTAACAAAGACATGGTAAGAGGAAAGGAAATCATTGACTAGTCACTCATACAAGTATAGATGCAAAATTTCTACATAGTTTTTCAAATTTAATTGCAAAAATGTATAGAAATGTCAATTCACTTTAAGTGGAGCTTATTCTAGGAAGGCAATGGTAGTATCATATTTGAAAATCAATGACATTTACCTTTATAAATAAAATTACACTAAGTGAGCATTTTAATAGATGGAAAAATATCATTCAACATCTGTTTATTATAAATGTCTAAACAAACTAAGCATAGAAAAAATTTCCATAATATATTAAAGTATATATACTATACCTTACAGAAAACATCATAATTCATGGTGAAATGACTTATTCTTAAAATTGGGATTAAGACAAGTATTCTGTTATTGCAACTTATATTCAACATTGTGAAAGAGTTCTTAGCTAGTGTAATAAAACAAGAAAAAGAAACTGAGTGAAAAGTGAAAGGAAAAATAAAAACCATTATCAATAGATATATGTGTTTGTTATTAATTACTATGTAGTATATCACACTAGAAACCACCAATTTTATCTCTCAAAGTTTCCCTTTGTTGGGAACTTGGAACAAATTGAGTGGGTGGTTCTAACTTGGGTTACCTTATGAGACTGCAGTCAGATATTAGCTGGGACTATAGTCACCTAAAGACTTGACTGAGGCTGAAGGTTTGAGGCTCAAAGTGGCAAACTGAGAAAACTAACAAATTGAGAGGCTGTTGGAAGGAGATCGTATTTTTGAAAAATCAAATGTATTTCAATAAAACTAAAGAAATGTTCAATGAGTCTTTTATATTTACTTTATTCTATAATATTTCTGATGTTCTTTAGTCTTTCCTAAATACCTGAGTTTCCTACTGGTATGCTTTCTCTTTAACCCAGATAATTTGATCTTATTTTTTTTCTGATATTTCCTCTAATACACCTTTGCTGGCAATGAGTAGTCTCCAGTTTTGTTTTTCTGAAAATGTCTTTATTCTACCATGAATTTAAATTTTTTTGCTATATCTAGAATTTGAAATTGACATTTTCTTTTAGTATTTTAAATATATTGTTTGATTTTTTTGGAGATTTTATAGTACTTAGGATTCACTAAGTCTCTTGGATTGGTAAATACATTTTTCATCAAACTCATAAAATTACACTGCTTTGACTGTAATTGCCTAAAGGTATATCTACTTAAATGTTTGATATTTATGCCTGAAGAGAGCTGGCCTTTCATAAGATCATTGTATTCAGACATTCCAGGCACAATACGAATATGTCAAACACTGTGAGCAATTTTTGTTTATCAGTGATATTCTGCCACTATCTAGGCAAATTTTGAAAGACAAGTCCTTATCTGAGTATTTGGAAGGCAGAGGTCAATTCTTATTCAATTTGTACGTGGTATAAAATTGCCTGAAAGGTAGGAAATATACAATTCCTTGCTTTTGAATGATCTCATAAATAAATTAAAAATTCATTTTTCACAAAGAAAAACGAAATCTTTCCAAGAGCAGAAATCCAAGACATGATAAAGATTGATATTATTAAAATTGTACATTTATCTATCCTCCTTGATTATTGTCTCACTCTCTTACTTTGGTAGTTGTATACAACATGGTTTTGGCAATTCCTACAATTGTACTACAGAGACAAGTCAACTTTGAAATATACAGTATTCTTTGCTTATTTCTCCCAAGTAATTGTAGCATCAAACTTATAAAAAAATTCATTGTAGTGTTTGCTATTACTCACATTATATTTTTACAAATAATAGAATTCAATTTTCACATAAATGTTTTTCTAATATCTTTAATTTAAAAAGATATTTTTTCTAAGAAATACTAAATTAGAGAAGAGAGAACTTTAGAAATATATAAAGCCCAATTAATCTTTCTTTTAAGTATTGGGTTTAACTATGTGAGCTAATCTTCCTTAACTATTAACCAGGGAATCTTAAAGATGAAAAAAAAAAAAACTGCTAAAGGTAACAATGGATCATCAGATGAACAATTTTTAAAAAGCATCCTAACTCTAACATAAAATTATTCATAAAGAACATATTGCAAATATGCTCTTAAACTTTAATTTTCCATGAGCAGAAAATAACTTGAGTAAAGAAACAAATATCTTGTTATTACAGTGAAAGAAAAATAATTATATAAGCTAATTTTGAAGCAACCATTTTTTTATGTAAAGAATGTAAGATCTAAAATGAAACACAACATTTAAATTCCAATATGAATTTTCTAAAGGTGTTGTCTGAGAAGTTAATACTTTGATAACTCCAAAAGATTCAATGCAGATTATTAATCAATTAATTCAGCTTGTTCCCTAGAACCACCTTACATGACTTATTCAATTATTTTAGTTTGAGGATTATCTTGAATCATCAAATTTTCTGTCTACTCCATTTTTTCTACAATGTTCAAATAGACTGTTAATTCTCCCAACTTTACAAATAAATTGTCTGACTTCTGGTTTCTGCTCAAGCACTTAGGGAGCTTAGAAGTTATGATTCCATCCAAACAAGTAAAAAGCTGAAAAAAACTGAAAAACCAACAACTTTTCTTAGATCTATCAGATAAGTAAGGTCATCGGATCCCCAAATGGAGGAACAGACAAGTATATACAAGTTGTATCACAACTAGGGTCGCTTGTGTGGCTCAGTCGGTTAAGCATCTGACTTTGTCTCAGGGCATGATCTCACAGTTCCTGGGTTTGAGCCCTGCATCAGGCTTCGTGCTGACAGGTCAGAGCCTGGAGCCTGCTTCTGATTCTGTGTCTTCCTCTATCTCTCTGACCCTCCCCCATTAGAACTCTGTATCTCTCTGTCTCTCAGAAATGAATAACACTACACAAAAATTTTTAAAAAATGTATCACAACTAACCAGAGCAGCAGTCTGCAGTAAGCACTGTTTGGGTAGGGAAAGCTAAATAATTGACAAATTTCTAGAGGCTCAGAGAGGACAAGTCTGATAATTAAAAGCTCTAGGGGAACCCAGTTTTCACAGGACCCCAAATTTTATGGTTTATACTTAAAGGAGTACTACAGATCCTTACAGTGAATACTGGAGAAAAATGCACTCATGCATCTGTCAAGGTGAGGGGAAAGGAACCATTCTGAAGTGTGGTTAGAGCATTCTCCTCTTAATAAGACCTACCTTCAAGAGAAATTATTTTACCAGAGCCTAACCTGCTAGGGTTGTCTCAGAACCTAAGCCAGTTGAGGCATGGTAATATCCAACTCCAGCTGACTCTAATATTCCACATAGCAGGGAAATATCTAATTTCAGCCTCCTCTTGCCATTCTGTCCCACCTAAAGGGGAAAATCCCTGAGAGGTACTGATAAAGTTCACAATTCATGGCATAGGCTCACCAAAAGTCTGAGACCAAATCATAGGACTAGAGAATGTTTTCCCATTTCACTACATTACTATGGCCTGTTTTTTTTTTTAAGTTTTTAATTAAATTTAAATTAGTTAACATACAGTGTAATATTAATTTCAGGTGTACAATTTACTGATTCAACACTTACATATAATGCCCAGTGCTCATCACAATTGCCCTCCCTAACCCCATCATTTATTTAATCCATGACCCCATCCATCTCCCCTCTGGTAACCACCAGTTTGTTCTCTGTAGTCAAGAATCTGTTTCTTGGTTTGCCACTCTCTTTTTTTTCCTATGATTATTTATATTGTTTCTTAAATTCCATACATGAATGAAATACAGATTAGGAGAAAAATAAATTCTTTATTCACAGAAGACATAATCATCTTATAGAATATTCAGAAATTGACATTCCTCAAATTAATAAGAGATTATAACAAGCTGCAGGATATCAGACTAATTCACAAAATTCAATTTACTTTTCTATATAAAAGCAATGAACAAATGGAATACAAAATCAAAACCACAATTCCATTAAATTATCATTCAACACCTGAAATACTTAAAGACTAACAAAATATATACATGATCTATATGAAAAAAAAATCTTTAAAACTGATGAATTAATCAAAGAGCAACTAAATAAATGGAGAGATATACCACAGTCATGGAAAGGAAGACTCAATATTGTCAAGGCTTCAGTAGTATTAATTTGATCTGTAAATTCCTTGTCAATCAAAATTTCAGCAAGTACTATTTTCTTATATTGACCAACTGATTCTAAATTTTATATGGAAAGGAAAAGGCTCAGAATAATTCACATAATATTGAAAGAGAAGGGCTCGGCTTGATGTTACTTGACTACAAGACTTAGTGTAAGGTTACAATATCAAGACAGTGTGGTATTGATGAATAGACAAATAGATCAATGGAACATAATAAAATGTCCATTAATGGACTCACATTAATATAAACAAATGATCTTTGACAAAGGGAAAAAAATGAAATGGAGCAAAGATAATGTTTTCAACAAATGGTTCTAGGCAACTTAATATTTTCATGCAAAATAATAAATCTAAACATAGACCTTATACCCTTCATAAAATTAACTCAAAATGGAACACAAATCTGAATGTAAAACACAATACATTAAAACTCCTAGAAGATAACCTAGGAGGAAATGCAGTTGATTTTGACTATGATGATAACTTTTTAGGTATAGGATCAAAAGCACAATCCATGAAGAGTGTCATTGATAAGCTGGATTTTATTCACATTAACAATTACTTCTCTGAGAAAGAGAATGTCAGGAAAATGAGAAGGCAAGCCACATATTGAAAGAAAATACTTGCAAAAACACATATGAAAAATGGCTGTAATGAAAATATACAAAGAATTCTTTAAACTCAACAATAGCAAAATAACAATTTAAAACTGAGCTGAAGATCTTAATAGAAACTTACCAAATAAGCATCAAGGAAATGCAAATTGAAACAATGAGATATCAGTACACACCTATTACAATGGGTAAAATCCAAACCATTGATAATACCAAAGGCTGGTGGCAATGTAGAGCAACAAGAATTCTCATTCATTGAGAGGCGGATGCAAAATGCTATAGCCACTTTGGAAGATAACTTTTGGGTCTTTGGAAGATAACAAAACAAAACATAATTATCATATGATGTAGCAATCATGCTCCTTAATGTTTACCCCCAAAACATGAAAACATGTCCACCTTAAAACCTATACATAAATTTTTATAGAAACTTTATTCATAGTTTCTAAAACTTCGAAGCAAACAAGATGTCCTCCAGTAGGTAAATGGAAAAATTGTAGATACACACATTGAATATTATTCAGCAGGAAAAAAAGAGCTATCAAGACATGAAAAGACATGAAGGAAACATTAATTATTAACAAAAGGAGGAATTCTGAAAGGCTACATAATGTATGATTCTAACTATATAACATTCTGAAAAAGGTAAAACTTTTGAGACAATAAAAGATTAGTGGTTTCCAGGGCTAGGGGGGAAGGAAAAATGAATAGTAGTACAGCAAATATTTAAAGCAGTGAAACTACTCTTTATGCTATTATAATAATGGAAACATTTTATTATACCTTTGTCCAAAACTATGGAATGTAAACATCAAGAGTGAACCCTAAGATCAACTATGGACTTCAGGTGATTATGACATGTCAATTCAAGTTCATCAACTGTGACAAATGTGCCACTGTGGTGTAGGATGTTGATAATTGGGGGAGTTGGTATATGTTTGGGAACATGGGAACGTTAGGAACTCTGTACTAGTCACTTTATTTTGCTGTGAACATAAAACTGTCAGGAAAAATAAATTTTATTAATTTAAAAATGTCATCTCCTATACACTTTACCTTTTAACTATCACCTCATATTTTACAATCTTTTTTATGGAAACTTTCAAAAGAGAATAATTTAGTTACAGTTTCCAGTTGCTCTCTAATCTTTCCTGAGACCACCATAACTGGACTTTGGCCACTTCACTGAAATGTTCTTACTAACATCACCATGATCTCCATATTTTTAAATTCAATGTCAATTCTCAATTTGCATTGATTTAACTGTGTATTAGTGTCTGATACCATTATTTGATTGCCAAATCTTCACACTCCGGTTTTCTTCTGAGTTTGTTGGTGTCTCTTTTTCATACTGCTCCTTAATATTCTTCCAAGTCTCTTGTTTGAGTGTTTACTTATAGAATCATAACATTGACCACTTTTATTTGCTATCAACACTCACTGCAAAGGTGATATCATCCAGTTTCCTGTTGAAATGTATAAAATATATGCAGTGTATATCTCTTCTTTGAACTCCAGACATAATGCATTATGTACATTTTACAATTTGAAATATAACATGTCTAACCTAAACTTCCCTTTTCACAACTGCTCCTCTCATACTCTTCCTTTTATTATATTAAGGTAATCTTATTTTCTACTAACTTAAGCAAAATGTTTGGTATTACCTTGTATCATATCCAATATATTGACAGATTTCGTTTCTTCCCAGCATATCCAGAATACAGCACAGTAAAACATTGGTCTGTCATTCCAGAAATATGCTTGTAATCCAGTGTACTTACATATCACAGCAAATTTCAAGAACCATTAGCTCAGTTGTAATCAACTAATGTTCGGTGTCATGTACTACTCATATTGATAGACATTGCTCATTTATCAGCTAAAAATTTATCAGAAATGTTTGCTTATCTTGCTGAACTCTCGCAGAGCAAGTTACTTGCAATCCAGGGTTTTACTGTACTTCTTATCACCTCTTTCACTACAACTTTGGACCACACCACCACCATATTCCGTATTCCACTTTTTGTCATCTCGCCACTTTGCAAACTGTTCTCAGAATAGCAGCCATGGTGATTTTATTAAATCATAAGCCATATTAATTCACTGCTCTGCTCAAAGTTTTCCAATTCACCTAAATCAGTAAAAAGTAAAGAAGTTCCAATGGAAACCTACATAATCTACTTTTTTCTTATGTTCTAGCGTCTTCTTCTAATATTCTCTCTTCTATTTGTAAGTGTTGACATTGTTACTCTTCAATATTACAGGATAACCTCATCCTAGGGCACATTTTTTTGTCTGTAATACTCTTCCTCCAAAAACGTGTTTAGCTTACTCTTTCAGGTACATGGGATTCTAGTTAACAGTCCCCTTATTGGCCCTTTCCTGACTACCTAATACATTACACTTTCTTCCTCAGAATTTCTTATGCCTTTCTTTACTTTTTACCCCTAGAATTATTTTCAACCTTACAGTTTATCATTATATACTGTACACTATATATATTTATTTTTATTTCTTGCCTAAGTCTATAAGTTCTTTTATGAATAACATTTTAGTCTCTTTTGTTATCTTCTCTATCATGAAGACTAGTATTGTCTTAAAATGTATTTGAAAAATAAATACAGCAATTATACCACAAAAATTGATTATAAACCATAACTGTTATAAATGTACATTAATGATTATTTCTGAAAATTTTTTTTTCATTTGGCATGGATTCCCTTTAGTATTTACCATTCTTGGGTACAGATGTTAACCCTTCTACTACATACTTTAAGTTGAATTTGAATCTGGGTTGCATTTTGAGGTTTCTCTTTGATTTATATTCACAACTGAAAAATTATATATTCTCTAAATATTTCAATACATACATTTATTTATTGAGGAGAAAGTCTTATTTGCTTTATACTAAATATGTCAGAAAAATCAACCTGCAAAAATAAAATAAAATAAAATAATAATAAATAAAATAAAATCTTAGCACCAGAGTAGACTTTCATGCTGCCTGGTTAAATATTTACATTTTTCTTGAAAAAATTATTTTCAAACTTAAAATTTGCTTGGATAACTATTATGATGGAGCACCTGGATGGCTCAGTCAGTTAAACATCTGACTCTTGGTTTTGTTTCAGGTTATGATCTCATGGTTTGTGAGATCAAGCCCCACATCAGGCTCTGTGCTGACAGTGTAAAGCTTTCTTTGGATTCTCGATCTCCTTCCCTCTCTGCCTCTTCCCCACCTCAAAAATAAATAAATAAACCTTTAAAAAGATTTTTATTTATTTGAAAATATTATGAATTACCACTAGGCTAAGTGTCTTTATTCATCCATCCATTTCTAGGGCCAACAACAGCACATTTCTCAATTTTCCTACCCATTAAAGCTCAAAGTGCTGAGTTGGGAAAAACAGATGAAAGTAGATGGTGGTGAAAGAAATCGTGTGGTCTTCACAAAAGTTAAACTATTAAATGGCCCAAATCACATAATCAATACACATAATAGCAAAATGGGACTATTATAACAATGAAATTCATTTTTAGGGTAGCAATAAACAGTGTATAATGGATGCTTGACTTTCTTTCCAGCCATTATAATCACAATAGAATGATAGTACTGGGTTGTACTGTCATTGGCCTTTACAACGAAGGCAGACCAAACAGTACTAATTTGTCAGGTTTACAGGGAGAAAGACAATTATAGTTTGGTACTTAATGTCCATTCTCCAATTAGAGGAAATAATTAAGCAAGGAAAATAGAGATAGACAGACGCTTCTGATCTTTTTTCTAGTCTTTTCCATAGAGTCACAACATTTCGTTAACCAGTATATACAAATGTCTATGATATCTTTTACCAATGAAAGTTAATTAAAATTTTAATATCAAACTACCCTGAGACTGAAGATCTTTCTACTTTGTTGTCCCATCACTGCCAGCATAATTTCCTTAAAAATGAAGAGTTAATCATGTTACTCAATGGCTTAAAATGCTTCCATACTTTCTGTTGCTTTTTAATAAATAAGATTTAGTATCTGTCTTCCACCTAACCTCTAATCTCATCTCCCACGAAGCCAATATTCACCCTTTTTTTCTTCTGAATCAATTTGTTTATGTACCATTTAATGCCTTGAAAAATTTCAATAGCTTCCCATCCTTTACTTTCTATTTTACCTGGAAACACTTCCCTGCTCTGCTATCTTAATTGTTTAAACCCAATTAAGGCTAAGCTAAAGTATTACTTGTAATTTAAACTTTCTTGATATCCTCTTACTTGTTTAGGTACAACCATTTCATTGTTTAGTTTTATAACCCTCCTTTTTTAGTTAAAAATAAAATGTCACTCAGCCACTGCACTTTGAAATCCTTAAGCACAATTCAAAATTATAATATCTTTTTTAAGCTTATTTCTTTATTTTGAGAGAGAGAGAAAGAGAGAGAGTACAAGTGAGAAAGGAGCAGACAGAGGGAGAGAGAGAATCTCAACTTGAGGCTCAAACTCATAAACTATAAGATCATGACCTGAGCCAACATCAAGAGTCAGACGCTTACTGACTGAGACATCCAGGCAATCCAAATTATAATTTCTTTTAAGGTTCATATTCAATTTGTCCAGTCAAAAATCATGTATTTAGTACGTGCTTGGTAATTTATTGTTAATGAGCTACTCAATTATTTTATTGATTACACTAAGAATTATACCTATCCATATTGTCAAAAGTCACACACTGGGGCGCCTGGGTGGCTCAGTTGGTTAAGCATCCGACTTCGGCTCAGGTCATGATCTCAGGGCTCATAGGTTTGAGCCCCAAGTCACTCAGAGCCTGGAGCCTGCTTCAGATTCTGTGTCTCCCTCTCTCTCTGACCCTCCCCTGCTCATGCTGTCTCTCTCCCTCTCTGAGAAATAAATAAAACATTAAAAAAAAAACTTTAAAAAGTCACACACTGTCTTTATCATCTCATCATTGATACTCTAGGCAAAGGTATAGATTTCAAGTATCTGAGCAGTGTTAAACATTAAATAAAACATGCATATAAGTGAGTAAAAACCAAATTTCCACTATGAAGTAACACATTTAGTTCTCTTACTTACTTGATATGATTGAACTTATAGAAAGTACAAATTTTGGGGCGCCTGGGTGGCTTAGTCGGTTAAGCGTCCGACTTTCGCTTAGGTCATGACCTCGCGGTTCGTGGGTTCGAGCCCCGCGTCGGGCTCTGTGCTGACTGCCAGCTCAGAGCCTGGAGCCTGTTTCAGTCTGTGACTCCCTCTCTCTCTGACCCTCCCCTGCTCACGCCGTCTCTCTCTCTCTCCTAGAAATAAATAAAAATATATATAAAAAAAAGAAAGTACAAATTTTAATGAAAAGAGACATTTTCCCTGCTGTTGAGATGTGAATGTGATGTCTTTCATGGGCCAATCACAATGGACTGAAGTAGCTTGTCTCAAATGCAGAGTAATTCAATACTCTACTCGGGTAAGGTGAGCCAGTGAAAGCATTGTCATTCAGAATGCATTAAACAATGTGTTGGTAAGACAAAACATAACTTCCCAGTATCCCACTTGCAGACCATACACTTGTAACTAGAAATTACCATCATTTTTATTCTCTCACTATAACTGACGATACCCTATTGCACCCACTACTGTCAAGGGCCGTCTGAATCAATGCTCTGACCTTTAGTAAGTAACCAGCAAACTCCTCCACACACACAGTAACTCAGACTCTACGTAGGGAGAATGAGAACAGAAAACAATATTTTAGAACAGACCCTGCGAATTTTCTAGCTGATTGATGATGCATTTGCTGAGACATTGTGTCAAAGGGTTTAGTTGTGTTCCTAGCAGAGGCTTCTCATTTACTGGCATACATTCATCCCTCATTGAGCTATGAGCTACTTTTGTTATAGATTTGGGTATAGTAACACAATGGGATATATTAGATTTCATTGCAATATTATGTGTCCCTATAGCAGTTATATTTCATTGTTTTATATCTAGGCAGGGTCATACTTATGGAGCATAAAAATATTCCTTTCCATAAAATGTTTTTAAAAGCTAAATATTTATGATACTATTATAAAAAGGGTGGGGAATGCTAACATTTGAATTTGTTTCAAATCTATACTGCATACCCTGTTAAGATTATATCCTGTATTATCAAACTACATTTGTCAATTTGCTGACAGATGTCGTCCTTTTAGTCCACTTTGATCTTTAACACAGTAGTGATTAATGTTCAATGTTATTCTTAAAGAACAATGTTTATTGTTACTGATGTGGATAATGTTAGGGCTTTCCTAATTAAAATACAAGTGATTATTTGCATAGAAGAAATTTGGGATTTGATCTAAGTACAAATTACTCTCACTTTAGCTATTCTTTGAAAATACTATATTATTAATGATTTCAAGTGGAATCTCCCCCTTCACACACACATTTTATCAGAGTATAGAAATAACAAATAACGAGGGCTTCCGTTGAAAAGAGGTGTCTTCTAATTACATCAACAAAAGATATGAACTGAATGTTTTACAGTTCAAAGTTCCAGAGTTCAACCACTCAGTCATTTCCTCTAAATTCACAAAGTATAAAATGTCAAGGGCAGCTGATATTAAATATTCACAAATGATCAGAAAAAATTACTAAAACATCAGCCTCTGAAATAATACTTTTTGAATCAATAAGCACTCCAAAGAATTTTACTCAAAATCATGTCTTTGATATGTTAGTAAATTTAATCACTTTCAAAAAAAATTTTTTAATGTTTATTTATTTTTGAGAGAGAGAGTGTGTGTGAGCAGAGGAGGGGCAGAGATAGCAGGAGACACAAAATCTGAAGCAGGTTCCAGGCTCTAAGCTGTCAGCACAGAGCCTGATGCGGGACTTGAACCCAGGAGCCAAAAGATCATGACCTGAGCCGAAGTTGGACGCTTACTTGACTGAGCCAACCAGGTGCCCCAATCACTTTCAAAATTTAAATCAAGTATGTCATATTACCCTGAGACAAACATAAATATTTAGCTAATCAATTCGGTAGCTAATTGTTTCTTTTCTTTTATGACTACATTTTATTTCAAAATCTTAACAAAACATTTCTAATATTAGTTATCAAAACTTTCTTACTTGACAGTTGGTGATTTTCCAGAGAGAGGCTGCTGGGACCTTTACTGTGGCAGCAAATTGTGACAGAGCCACAGCTGAGCATGCTGGGTAGAAAGTAAGAGGGAAAAGCCTTACACTAGCACCTGACAATTGTATCATAAACTCATATTACTGATTTCTTTCAATTAACAGCATATTTGCACATATATTAATTACAGTATTAATTGGTGATAATTATTACATTCAATAAATTATTGTCATGTCAAAATATATAGTGGCTTCTAGAAATATTAATCTTGTTTTATATTAACAATTATTTAAAATACTTTATTATATCAGTGGATATGAAAAAATTAAATGACTACTTTATGCTTAGTGAGCCTTGCTTAAAATTCAATATCCATTTTAGGATTTTTTTAATGTTTATTTATTTTAGATACAGAGAGACAGAGCACAAGTGGGGGAGGGCAGAGAGAAAGGCAGACACAGAATCCAAAGCAGGCTCCAATCTTTGAGCTGTCAGCATAGAGCCTGAAGTGGGGCTCGAACCCAGGAACCTGAGCCGAAGTCAGACACTTAACCGACTGAGCTACCCAGGCGCCTCCCATTTTAGTTTTTTAAACATTATGAAATAATTTGTTATTCTATTATTACTCATTTATGAAACCTGGAGGCTTTCTCATTTGGTACAGGAGAAATTTCAGCTAACCAAAAATGTAAATTCAAACAATAATTACACAGGTTTTATACATGTAAAAATTAGTATCTCCGACGTAGTATCAAGGAGGCTGCTGGAACCAGACCTTTTACTTTGCTTACAAAGATATAAATTGGTGCAAAGTTCCTTAATGTCTATTTGATGAGGTATAACAAAAGTGATGGTTACATTAAGACTTTTATTTCTATGTTGGCTTCTCCTTCTTGGTCTCATATGATGTTTTGACTCACTCAGTAGATTTCCTTTTGCTATTCACATTGACCCCTTAGTGATCACAACCACCACATACCCCTCCATTCGTGTTTTCCTTTTTAAATTTCTGTTAGTAATATTACATACAGTTCTACAAAGAAGTCTCACATAACTTTTCTTAGATTGATTTTCAGGTAACTTATAATTCTCATACTACTACATTTTTTATTTTGTGTTTGCTGGTGGTACATGAGGGACCATTGTGAAGCTGATTACAAAAAGTATTTATTTCTGGGGCACCTGGGTGGCTCAGTTGGTTAAGCCTCTGACTTTGGCTCGGGTCATGATCTCACGGTTTATGGGTTTGAGCCCCATGACTGGCTCTGTGCTGACAGCTCGGAGCCTGGAGCCTGCTTCGATTCTGTGTCTTCCTCTCTCTCTGCCCCTCCCCCTGCTCACACTCTGTCTCTTTCTCTCAAAAAACTAAATAAACAATAATTTTTTAAAAATATATTTATTTCTAAGTAAATATTATCTCACTGGATTGGGTATTGTTCTTAAACTAGATCAATGCTATAAGATCACTCAAAAAGTTTTGATGTCATTCTACTCTTTTCCTGTGGCATTTTTCAGCAAGGGCAGTCTCTCAATCTTTTATTTAAGTTCTTAAGGTATGCGTTTTAGTTATACCTATAAGCTCCCTTTCACAATATTAAACACAGCAGATATTCAAATTCAATTTAAAGTATGAGTAAATATTCAAATTCAATTTGACGTATGAGTAAATGAGAAAAACTTTTCTAGAAGGGAAAAATTTATGCAGGTCTCCATTTAATAAATGCACCTCTCAACTATTATTCAGGTCTGTGTTTGCCAATGGCCTGACAACGAACTTATGTAACAGCCATCTTGGTTATCCCAGTGCCTGGCATAATCTTGTACATAGTAGGAATTCAATTAAATACTTGTTTGATTAATAAGTTCAGAGAGAAATGATGCATGTCTTGAGAGGAAAAATTATTATGATGATTCTATTTAAAAAAGGCATAATGAGAAATAAAAATAAAATTAGTGAACTCTTCAGGATCCACCTTTTAGGAAAAAATACTAGAAAATAGTTGTCTGGAAGACAGTAAGTAATCATTTAAACATTATTACCTTTAAAAGCAATATGCTTCATTATATACCAGACGATATGCTAAGCCGTTTATATGGGCTATTTTAATCCTCTAATCTCTATTTTGTTAATGAGGAGAAAGCTTAAAGATGGCAACATGTCTGAGGGAATCACTACGAGGCTGCATAGAATGTCTGTCTCTGGAGAAAGTCATTTATTATTTCTTGAGTGTTTGGACTAATTTTTAAAACCAATTTATTTTTCTGAATTCTTGCAATGGTCAAACTATAAGCTCAGATGAATTGATTAATGAATGATGACTCTTACCTGATTAACATGTCAATGATGGGGCTCAGAGTGTGAATTGTGAGTGACACTACTTATTGTGTGTGCAGAGTAAGCCTGTGGGGCATTCCCATTTCAGGGGCACTAAATTTTGATTTAAAAAAAAATAATTCAGTCTAAAACAGAAATCCTATCAGCACATCAGGAAACATCCTAGGTTAGGCCACATTTATAAATATCTAAAAAAATAGTATCTGCCTAATGTATCTACATAGTAATAGTTTTTCATGTAACGCAGGAAGCTTTCTTTAATCAGCACCATGTATTTTACATTCTGCTTAGCCCATACTGTTTAGCTAGTACTCACACACTGTAAGCTGAAAGGCAGTAAATATATATACAATTTTATTGTACAATGAGGCAGCTACATCGCCTTGTAGGCAAAACAACAGAAAAGAACTTCACTCAGAACCATAACCACAAAGCACAGCTTACTAAACTTTAGAATGCAAAACAATACACATTTCAGGTCAGATCTGGGTAAACCTTCCATTTTGTTCTGTCAATCTTCCCATCAATTTTGTTTGAAAAAGTAAAAGAATTTTCAGGAGAATGTATTTCTGACAAAGTGGACTTTAAGTCATCTTTCAAATCTTGGTCTTTGATCATTAATCCTGCATGTGATTACATATTTTATTTATTTTAATGTTTTTATTTATTTATGAGAGAGACAGCATAAACAGGGGAGGGTCAGAGAGAGAGGGAGACACAGAATCTGAAGCAGGCTCCAGGCTCTGAGCTAGCTGTCAGCAGAGAGCCTGATGTGGGGCTTGAACCCACGAACTGTGAGATCATGACCTAAGCCGAAGATGGACCCTTAACCATCTGAACCACCCAGGTGCCCCTGATTACATATTTTATATATAAATATAAAAATCATATATATATATAATTATATATATATATAGTGTGTGTGTGTGTATGTGTTTGTGTGTGTGTGTATTACGTACCAAATTTACTGAAGATTTGTTTCTAGATTAAACAAACATCAGCATATCAAAATTGGCAGGTTTATATTCAGCAGTGCCTAAGAAACTAAACACATATTTATGGTAGTTCAAGAAGCAGAATTTCTCACATTAATCCTTAGCAAATCCATGTTTGGATCACTTTCTTTTGGGGACTAGGCATACTTTGTCTCTCTTTTGCTACACTCACCATCCCCAGTATTTATCTAGTAAGGATACACCAGCATTTCACAAGGATTTCTTAGAAAGCTCTCTGCCTTACACATTGATCTCCTAGTCATCACTCCTAGAAGAATATACCCTCTTCTTCTGGTCGGTCAATTCTTGGAAGTACAAATCCGCTCTGAATTACAGAACAATAAATGAGGAGTATACTAGAGAAGACATTAAGAATGTTAACATATGGAAAAAAGACACCAAAGTAAATGTCTGTAATGCAGCATATCAGATCTTCCAACACCTAGATTGATTAATTCATCTAAATTTTAAATTTATTAAAGATTTTAATATTTTTTTCAGATTGATGTGGCATTTGTTTTCTTAAGTGATTACACCAAACTAATTGACTAACTCAGGGGAATTAGTGCATTTATGATCATATTGAGGAAAATTGAATATTTTACCAAAACTATAGCAATATGTATAGTTTCACAGTATTTTCTTCAATCTAATATCTCTTAGGCTGTGCATTAATTCTCTAAATGAGAATTTGGACACATGCCCAAATTTGGGCACTTACATTTTCCTGTTTATTCGTTTAGATGCTTCCAGAAAATGTCATTTGATGTTTGAAATATCCAACCAATTTTCTTAGTGTGCACAGCATCTATAGACAAGATTAAAAGTAGTCCTCACTAGGTGTACTTCTTACTAACCTGGCTATGTAAGAATAAATGGAATAACAATACAGCTTTATTGTTGCCATTCTACTCCCTGGGAGTATGAGGTCTCATGAAAAATGCACTAAAGGTTTAAAATCATGGATGGTAAACAATCATAACTTTTCTTATTCTGTTCATTGGTAAATGTGTTACACAAAGGTAGAAAAATTATGTTTATATAAACCGACATTTTCTTGTGCCAATTTTCCTTATTTCTTCTTCCTCTTATTTGTGTTGGTTTGTACCCCTGTTTCTTCAGCTGTGATGATTAAACCAAAGCTGTGTTGCTGTTTATATTGCTCACTTTCTCTCTTGCTATTTATATTTCAAATAAAAACCAAGGAAAGAAGAGTGGAAACTTAGAGGAAACCAAGAATTATCGATCACTTTATTACCAGTAAGGTAAGTAGCGAATAAGATTATACTCATTGACATATTTGATATATCTTCATTTCTCCTTATATAATAATAATAAAGAAGTATTACTTTTCAACTTTGTCCCATTTCTATCTAAGAAAATATCTGCAATGGCAAATAGAAACTATTTAATAACAATTTATTTTTTAATTTATTATTTTCTAATGTTTATTTTTGAGAGAGAGAGAGGAGACAGAGGATACTAAGTGGGCTCTGCACTAACAGCAGAGAGCCTGATGCAGCACCTGAACTCATGAACTTGAGGCTGTGACATGAGCTTAAATCCTGCACTTAACTGACTGAGACACCCAGGAAACCCTAGTAACAACTGTTTTAAATCAATTTCATCCATCATGGCACCAACCTCCACTCTGGCAACCACCAGTTTGTTCTCTGTATCTGAGTCTGTTATTTTTTATGGGTTTTTTTTTTCCATTTGCTCATTTGTTTCTTAAATTCTCCATAGAGGTGAAATCATATGGGATTTAACTTTATCTGATTTATTTTACTTAGCATTATACTCTCTAAGTCTATCCAAGTTGGTGCAAATGGTCCTTTTTATGACTGAGTAATATTCTGTCATATATACATACATATATATGTATATCACATTTTCTTTATCCATTTATCTATTAATGGACACTTGGGTTGCTTCCATATCTTAGCGATTGTAAATAATGTTGCAATAAACATAGTGATGGATAAATTTTTATGAATTATTGTTTTAATTTTCTTTGGCTAAATACCCAGTAGTGGAATTACTGGATTATATGGAAATTCTATTTTTAAGTTTTTTTGAGGAAATTCCATACAGTTTTCCACGATGGGTGCACCAATTAGCAGTCTCACAAACAGTACACAAGGGTTCTTTTCCCCCAGCACTTGTTATTTTTTGTGTTTGTAATTTTAACCATTCTGACAGATGTAAAGTGATATATCTTTGTGACTTTGATCTGCATTAGTCTGATGATTAATGATGTTGATCATCTTTCCAAATATTTTTTGGCTATTGTTGTACCTTTTAAAAAAATGTCTATTCAGCTCATCTGCCCAATTTTTATTATATTATTTGTGGTATTTTTGGTCTTGAGGTGTAAAAGATTTTTATATATTTTGATTATTAACCTCTTATTTTATATATCATTTGCAAAAATCTTCTCCCATTTAATGGGTTGCTTCTTTTGTTTTGTTGATGGTTTCCTTCACTGTGCAAACTTTTTTTATTTTGGTGTAGTCCCAGTGAGTTTAATTTAGGTTGTGTTTCCTTTGCCAGAGGAGACATATCTAGAAAAATGTTCTTATGGCCGATATTCAAGAAATTACTGCCTGTATTTTCTTTAGGACTTCTATAGTTTCATGCATCATGTTTAAGCCTTTAATTCATTTTGAATTTATTTCTATGCCTGGTGTAAGAAATTGGTCCAGTTTCATTCTTTTGCATGTAGCTCTATGGCTTTCCCAGTACCATTTGTTGAAGAGACTGTATTCTTGGTTCTTTTGTCATAGATTAATTTACCATATAATTGTTGGCTTATTTCTGGGCTCTCTATTCTGTTTTATTGATCTATGTGTCTATTTTGTGCCATTACTATTTGTACCTGTAACAATTATTTTTAAAATTTTATAAAAGTTCTAAAAATAATCTCCCCCAGACCTCTCTATCCAAGTTCCTGGAATGTTAAAAAATTTAGAATAATATCCTGATCATCTATATATTTTAGAATATCTTCATCTATATATTGTCATGACCAATGATCAATATGACATCTCTAAATACTTAATAATATACTTCAAAATGGAATTCATACTTTTAAAATATTTTCTTTAGCCTGCGTATTCAAGAAATGAGATCCATAAAATTATCTTTTTATCAAAATATGTAGACTTTCTCCTTTTCAAGTGGGAATGTTACATTCATATGTGCTTTTTTGTATTGAGTTTTAGAGTCATGAGTACTTTCTCACTCTTTCAGATTAAAAAAAATAACTTTTTTTTACAAAGATTTACTTAAGTCCCAGAAATTTGAGCTGTAGGAAGAGCATTAGTAAGACAAGATACAGACAAGATACAGTTGTTCCCAATTGCCATCACATCTCTCCCCTACCACCCATTCCAGATTCCCCTCACTCTTAACCAGCAATTTTGCAGTCACTTACCTTCTGAGATAACTCAGTTCAACAATATCTACTGAACATATTATATGTTAGCCTCTGATTTAGGCCCTGTGTTTATATTGATGAGAAAAAGAGATGAACTCAGACAAAACTCTGAAAACAAAGTTTTCTAGAAGAAAACAAAATTCTTCTAGAACTCCTTTCCATTTTTTCTTTCTTTTCCTGACTATTACTGATTTTTTCCATTTTTTCTTTCTTGACTTATTACTTAAATGCTAATTTTAGCAATGCCACTAGTAGTCACTCTTGCTGCATTTTTTGATCTCTAGATTTTAGGTGTCTGACTCTTTGAATCCAATTAACTCTGTTCCCCAAACTAAAATATGTTAGTAATTGCTTTCTCTAGGTTGTGAATATCTATGTGATGATTTTTCTATTGTTATTTTATAGTAAAACGTATATTGTGGTTAACAAATTAAAATTTTAAAAGTTTTAAAAAGCTAAACCAAATTGTTCCTAGAAAGGAGCTGGAGAGAGAATGAAGATCAAGAGTAAAGAAGTAACAGATGGAGCAACATCTGTGTGGAGCTAGGAGGGCATGTGACCTTGACAAAGGTACAGAGACTAATTTCAAACAGCGGAAAAAAGACTTTTGTTTTGTTACAAAAAATGAGAGAGGTCAGAACTGTGGTGGATGTTTATATATATGAGATCCATAAAATTATTTTATATATATAATATTATATATGTATATAATATGTATATAATATTATATATATATGTAGAAGGTCCTGTATAATGGTCTGAGATGTAGAAATTGACCTTGCCTGTTGAGAACCTGTGTAGTTTTATAAAAGTGGAAAATAATTCAAAACAATTGATAAAGAAATGAGAGTGGTGATCATAAAGACTGCAAGGTGAGTTTCAGGTTCCAACTGAGATTGAAACCCTCGAATGTTCAAGAAACCTTTAGAAAGAGTAGAGAAACGTCTACGTGTAACTTGACAGATGTTTGTTCTCAAATTGAGAATATTTGACTTTGTTTCCTAGAAAACAAAGCAGAAATTTAAGCTCATCTGTAATATAAAATAAATATTTTCATAAGCATAAGTATATAGGGCTCCTGGGGATATAAACTTTCTCATGAGAAAAATACACGAATAATTTCTTATTATGGTTTATCAGACTCTCCTACATATGCACACAACAGAATAAACTTAACTAAAATAGTGGCATCTTTGTTGATATCTGACCATTAAGAAATGTTCTTTGGTTGGTTATTTCTTTCAATAATAATGTATAGCTTTTAATAATGGTCAAGTTAGACGGGCTCCTGGATGATTCTGATTCTGTGTCCCTCTGTGTCCGTCTCTTGCTCCTCCCCTCCCCCACTCGTGCTCGCTCTCTCTCTCTCTCTCTCAATAATAAATAAAACATTAAAATTTTTTAAAAAAGAATGGTCAAGTTAGAATGTCTAGTTTTAAGCCACAAATTCTACATTTCATTTCTGCTGCAGTCTTGGGAAGGAATGCACACAGGAAAATAAATCTCCAATAGAGGTAAATCGACGATGAGACGAGCCTCTCACAAAAACCACCTTACTCCCCACCCCTTCATGGCTCCATCCACTACATAAAACTAACATATGTGCTTGGGTTTACCTTTGTCAAATGCTATTCAGAGTGATATTAAAATCTGGAGAGAGAAAATTGAAAGAAGATCCTCTGAAACATGATCCCAACAATAAAAAAGAAAGGGTAGAACTATAATAGCACTCCAACCAGTCTTAGGAGTTAATTTGATTCAAACTTGATTAACTTAAGGGTTAGCTTGCTGACCTAAGTCCTTTGGTCTGTGGCAGAACTAACTTACTTTCCTTGAGATTTTCGGACCACTGGCCTTGAGGAGTGAAGGATCAGACTTCCCAGAAGATAAGGTCTGACTATATTCAAAAACAGCTGCCACTGATCAAAACCACACTGAGATACCACCTCACACCAGTCAGAGTGGCTAAAATGAGCAAATCAGAGAACTCTAGATGCTGGCGAGGATGTGGAGAAACGGGCACCCTCCTACACTGTTGGTGGGAATGTAAACTGGTACAGCCCCTCTGGAAAACAGTGTGGAGGTTCCTCAGGAAACTAACAATAGAACTCCCCTATGACCCAGCAATAGCACTGCTAGGAATTTACCCAAGGGATACAGAAATGCTGAGGCATAGGAGCACATGTACCCCAATGTTCATAGCAGCACTCTCCACAATAGCTAAAACATGGAAAGAGCCTAAGTGTCCATCAACAGATGAATGGATCAAGAAGATGTGGTTTATCTATACCATGGAATACTACATGGCAATGAGAAAGAATGAAATCTGGCCATGTGTAGCAACATGGATGGACCTTGAGGGTGTTATGCTGAGTGAAATAAGGCAGGGAGAGAAGGATAAATATCATATGTTTGCACATATAGGAGGATTAGGAGGAACTCAACTGAGGAACAAGGGTGAGAAGAAGGGGGGAAATGGTGGGGGAGAGGGAGAGAGGCAAACCATGAGAGACTCTTGCATGCTGAGAAACAAACTGATGACTGATGGGTGTGAGGGGGGAGGGGGAGATGGGCATAGAGGAGGGCACTTGTGGGGATGCACATTGGGTGTTATATGGAAACCAACTTGACAATAAACTATTTGTAAAAAAAAAAGAAAGAAAGNAATTAATTTATTGTCACATCACATGAATGGCTTCTATCCTGGTAGATATTATGTGTTACAGACTGAAGATATACTTTTATTTTTTAGTGTACAGATGCTAACATTAACATTCTATGGTGAAAATTTGAGAGCCTGAAAAAAAAAAAAAAGGCTTATGCTGACAGAAAAGCATCCTATTGTTATTTTAAATGAAATTCAGTGGGAATAAAATAAATATTAGTTGTAAAAATATGAATGGCATTAAAATAAATAGGTATTTAACAAGACTTTTGTAATTGAACTAATTTAATACTGCACCAAGTAAATATAATACCAAAACATTTGTTACAAATTTGCAATGACATAGACTGAATCCTCCTTGCAAGAGCTATATTGTAAGTCAGAGTAAACCTAAACTATGGGCAAAAGATAAAAATATCCACTAGATTATACTTAGGAATTAATATACTCTGCACTTAAGGTTCTCAGGAAACTGATTTGATTTCAATAACAAATTACCACAACAGCAGAAATTTATTTTCTCACAATCTGGAGCCCAGAAGTGTGGAATCAAGACACCAGCTAGGCTGTGGACTCTCCTATGATTCTGGGGGCTTGATTTGGGCCATACATAGATGTAGGGTCCTTTCCCCCTTGATCTCATCCACAGTGTGATATGGGTAAGTGGTAATAGAGGTTGCACATAATCGAATACTGGTTTGATGATTTTCTTTCTTAATCTAATAAGTATATACTTTTCAAATCACCTTTAGATTTATGTTTAAAATTTCTAGTTCTGTTGCTGAAGATATTTCTGGTTTGTACCTAACACACTAATTCGCTTTTATCGTTGATTCTGAAATATGTTTGTGTAGTATTAGCAATGAATGTTATAGAATTTTTAAAATCATAATTCTATGTATGTAAAAATAACACCTATAAGAGTTGATGTTTGTTGGGCATGAACTGTGTGCCAGACACTTTCCCAATGCTTTATGTTAATCCTAGCATTGAATTTTTATAGCAATTCTATGTGGTAGGCATGAATATTATGTCCATTTACATATGCAAGTGAGACAGTGGAATGTAAAGTAATTCCTAAAGATCAAGTATCTTTCAAGAGGTAGGCAAGAACAGAGATAGGTTATTTGACCTAAGTGAAAGACAGGTTTTAGAGCCCCTGCAATTATACACCACACATGTGTCAAATATGGTCATGTGGCTTTACAGTGCTTAGTTCACACTATATTCATCTGGTAGGTCAAGGGCTGGCAAATTATGGCCTCTGCAGGCCAAATTCTACTTACCACTGCTTTTGTAAATAACAGCTGTACCTATTTGTTTTTGTATCACCCAGAGTTGCTTTTTCACTATAATGGCAGTCATGTAGTGAGACAGTATGGCCAGCAAAACCCAACAAACCTTTCTTTTTTCTTCTTAAAAAAATGTTTACGTACTTGTCTTGAGAGAGGGAGAGCTGTGCATATACACATGTGAGCAGGGGAGGGGCAGAGAGAGAGAGAGGGACAGATACTCCCAAGCAGCCTCAGGGCTGTCAGTGCAGAGCCCGACATGGAGCTTGATCTCAAGATTTGTGAGATCATGACCTGAGCCAAAATCAAGAGTCAGACACTCAACCAATTAAGCCACCCAGGTGCCTCCAAACCCAATATATTTCTAAATAGCCCTTTGCAGAAAAAGTTTGCTGTTCTCTGATCTAGATTATGATTATTTGATATAGTACAATTGGCCGTTGGATTATGAAAGATTTTCTTTTTCTAATCAATCAGCAAAGCCCTTAATCGTGACACAGAAGCCTTAAATGAACCCACTCCTCTATCTCTCTGATCTTGGTCAGCACTATTCTCCCCTTCCCACTGTGCCTCAGCTACTCTGGTCAGCAGGCTTCAATCTCTCACAACAAAAGTGCTCTGTCTCAAGGATGTGGCTCTCTGTTTCTCCACCTGGGGTTCTCCCCCCACCCCACCCCATATCTACACGCGCACACCCTCCCTCTTCTTTTCTTTTCTTTTCTTTTCTCCACAGGTGACAATAGGCTTTTTAAATTTCTCTCTATAAAATAGAAATCTTCAGGTATTTGTGTTCATTTTTCTGTTTTGCTCACTGCCATAGTTCCAGCGACTATGAATAGAAACACATTGATGAAAAAAGATTTTTAATAAATAAATGAATATGAAAAATAATGAGAAATACCTGTATGTATTGATATGAGAAGTTATCCTTACCATATTTTTGAGTAAAAAAAACTGTAGATGTAGAAAATAAAGTACAATATGACACAATTTGGGTAAAGTGATATAGAAATATATCAGTGTATAAATATATACATAAATTTCTTATTATGTCTATATCATATAAGTGCACATATACCTAAAGACAAAGACATGCTCTTATGTAAGTTACTTAGAAAAGAAATAAAGAATGAAGAAAAGAAGAAAAGGAAGGAAAGAAGGAAGGAAGGTCAGGAAGGAATGTGTAAAGAGATATAATCCGTTTAAAACTGTAAATAGTACTGAGGCCTGGTGGATAGGATTGAATGTGTGTTTGTATGTGTGGATATGTTTGTGTAGATTGTGGTGGTANAATAAATAAAAAATTAAAAAAATTTTTTTTGAAAATAAAAATTGTTGAGTTTTACCAAATATTGGCTGTGTACTTCAGGATCATGCCAAGTGTTTCTCAAAATATGTTATTTTCTTAGGACAGAGACTTATGAATAATGTTAGGTGAACTAATATTGACCACTATTTCCAAGAAATGAGCTAATAGATGTAACT
The DNA here is from genome assembly GCF_008692635.1 of Crocuta crocuta. Classification (NCBI taxonomy): domain Eukaryota; kingdom Metazoa; phylum Chordata; class Mammalia; order Carnivora; family Hyaenidae; genus Crocuta; species Crocuta crocuta. The sequence goes on from NW_027531911.1 coordinate 361,296, forward strand.
TTTTAAATTTTTTTTAACTTTTTACTTATTTCTGAGAGAGAGACAGTCTGAGCAGGGGAGGGTCAGAGAGAGAGGGAGATACAGAATCCGAAGCAGGCTCCAGGCTCTGAGCTGGCTGTCAGCACAGAGCCCGATGCAGGGCTTGAACCCACGAACCAGGGGTTCTCATGGTTGTGAGGTCAGCCTCAGCTCCGCACTGAGGGCTGAGTGTGGAGCCAGTTTAAAGTTGTCTCCCTCCCTCTCCTTTTTCCCCTCCCCTGCTTGTTCACGTGCATGCCCTCCCCAAAATAAAAATAAAAAAATAAATAATGAAAATAAATAAATATGGGTTAGTGATGGAATGCAGATTTTAGCTGAAATATGATTTTCTCTAGAAAAAGTTATACATTCTTGAATACAAATTCAATTTGCATTTGTTCACTTTCATTTGTTAAAATAAGCAACTTGAGTTAAAAAAACTTTTTTATTTTCCAATTTTAATAGGTAGAGAAAGAAAAAATGATAATTTCAAAATGAGAAGTTCAATATCAGATTATATTATGTTATGTGAGATTATATTATGAGATTATATTATGTTATCATTCCTGTGTGTAAAATATGTATTCCTATATATTTTGATCGTGAGATAATGGTCCAAAATATACACTTCATTGGGGCACCTGGTTGGCTCAGTCGGTTAAGCGTCCGACTTTCGCTTAGGTCATGATCTCGCGGTTCGTGGGTTCGAGCCCCGCGTCGGGCTCTGTGCTGACTGCCAGCTCAGAGCCTGGAGCCTGTTTCAGTCTGTGACTCCCTCTCTCTCTGACCCTCCCCTGCTCACGCTGTCTCTCTCTCTCCGAGAAATAAATAAAAAACATTCAAAAAAAATAAATAAAAAAATAAAAATAAAAAAACAAAATATACACTTCAGTAGTTAGTGTCACTCTAGTAAAAAAAATTATGATATAAATAAATCATTTTCAAAACTTATACACTCAACAAACGTATCAAACATTATTATCACTTTAGAAACTATGCTTTGTTGTCAGAACGTATTCAACAGTGCCCTGCTTTCAAATAGCTGATGCGAGAGAAAATATGTCAGATAAAAATAGCTATGCTAATCTAGTAAATATAATACGTATTGTAAATGAAATCCAAATAAAATATTGTGAGAATGGAGTGTGTTGGGGGGAGGGAGAGACACAGAAACAAGAAACAAGAGACAGAGAATTACAATTATGAATTAGGTGAACTCTTCCTCGTGTTAATGTAATGACCATCTATTTAAAAAATTTTTTTAATTGTGGCAAGAACACTTAATATGAGATGAACCCTCTTAATTTTTAAGTGTACAATATGGTATGGGCTACTAAGGGACAATGGAAAGGAAACAGTTCTATAGAACTCACTGATCTTGTGTAACTGAAACTTTAGGCCCACTGATTAGCAATTCTCCATTTCCCCCTCCCACCAAGCCCTGCAAACCACCACTCCACTCCTCCATTCTATGAATTTGACTATTTTAAATATCTTGCACAAGTAGAAACATGCAATAATTGTCCTTCTGTGTCTTATTGCACTTAGCATAGTGCCCTCAAGTGTCATCTATATTGAACAGTGTTGCAATGAATATATGAATGCTAATATCTCTCCAAAATCCTGATTTCAATTATTTTGGATAAATACCCAGAAGTAGTATGATCATATGGTAATTTTATTCTCAGTTTTTTTGAGGAACTGGTTTTCCATACCAGCTACACCATTGCATTGCCACCAACAATGTTCAAGAGTTCCAGTTTCTTGGGGCACTTGGGTAGCTCAGTGGATTAAATATCCAACTCATGATTTCAGCTCAGGTCATGATCTCATTATTGGTGAGATGGAGCCCATGTCCAGTTCTGTGCTGACAGTGTGCAGCCTGCTTGGGATTTTCTCTATCCTCTCTCTACCCCTCCCCACTCAAACATACTCTCTCTCTCTCTCAAAATAAATAAATCAACTTTTAAAAAGTTTCAATTTCTCACATCCTTTCCAACACTTGTTTTTTATGATATAATCATCTTGACAGTTGTAAGTTCATATATCATTCTGGTTTTTATTTGCATTTCCCTGATGATTAGTGATGTCGAGTATCTTTTCATATGGCTATTGGCCATTTGTATGTCTCCTTTAGAGAAATGTCTATTCAAATCTTTGGCTCATTTCATTTTGTTTGTTTTGGATTGGTTGCTGTAGAATTGCAAGAGTTAAGATTATGAATAGCAAAAATATCTTGAGAAAGAAGAACAAAGCTGTAGATATTTTACTTCCTGATTTCAAAATGTATTACAAAGCTACAGAAACTATAACAGTATGGTACCGGAACAAAGACAGACAGATACACTATATGAACAGTAGAGAGAGTCCGTAAATAAAGCCACACATTTAAGTCAACTTTGGCACAAGGGTGCCAAGAATACACAATAGAGAAAGAATAGTCTCTTCAACAAATTTTGTTGGAAAAATTGAATATCCATATACAAATGAATGAAACTGGACCCTTAAGTCATATACATACATCAAATCAAAATATGTTAGAGACTTAAACATAAGGCCTGAAACTAAAAATTCTGGAATAAAAAATAGGGGGAAAGGTTCATGACATTGGTTTTGGCCATATATTTTTTTGATATGACAGCAAAGTACCAGCAATGAAAGCAAAAATAGACAAGAGGGACTACATCAAAAAAGCATTTGTATAGCATGGAAACAATCAATAGAGTGAAAGGCCACCAAAGGAATGGGAGAAAGTATTGGAAAACCATGTATCTGATAAGGGGTTCGTTTTCATTTTGTATATTTTCTTTAGGATAAAATAAAATAGTTTAGTAAAAGAAGGAATTAACAACTACTTTTAATTCTTATCGAAGTGTATTCGCATAATCCGTCACACATACGCAGTTCACCATAGACAATAAGCAAATGAATGCAAGTGTAAAGGATCTTTTCTAGAACTATAAATAAGTATTTGAAGGAGGGTAAATGGATGAAAAGGAGCCAATATGATGTGGGGATAAACGAAAACATACAATATAATCTATGTGAGAGGAAAAAATAGTTGATGTAGAAAAAAGCAATAGAACTAATATAAATGCTGAATTGGGAATGGGATGTAATGTTTAGAGGAAGGATTTGTTTTTTAGAGACAAAAATTACTGATGTTAAATATTTATTCACAAGAACCCTCAAAATCTACTAAAATGTTATCTTGAATGACTTTGGGAAGAATTCCCTGAATGTGGAGTTTTGCCATGGCTCTGAGTCAAACTACTCTTGATGGGATTTTATCTCTGCTTCTTGTTACTGTATGACTTTATGTTATTTTATCCCTTTCTGCCTCAATTATATTGTGTGCAAAATGGAGCTTTTAATATATATATATAAATATAAAATGGGTATATTGCATGTAATATACAGACATTAAAGTGAGTATTATAACAATACTTGTATGTAGGGTAACTTCTATAGGGTTTTTCTGAAGCCTAAATGAATCACTCTATTCACTGCAGATACTGCCAAAGGACCACTATATATCATATACCCATTTTTCTATTCTTCCTTCTTAGAAAGAAGAACTGCAATTTGAATGGAAGCAGTGATGTATCCAGCTCAGAAAACATTTCCAAGTTCTTTTAAGAAGAATGGTGACTAAGTGACACAGATCTGACTGATGATATAAACAGAAAAGATTGGATGTTGATTCATTCCCAAAAGCCCATAAAGGTAGCTGTGGGCAGGATGGTAGGCTCATCTGGCAGGCTCTATCCTCTTCATTTTCCCCACACAAAATACTACTATCATACCAGGAGGACAGAACATTTCTTTGGGCTTTATGAACAAGCATCAAGCCTTAGGAACCATAGAGAAAACATAGAATCTGAAGCTGGTGCTCTCATGGAGTTCACTTGAACAAACCCTGGGATGCCTACCTACACGATGACTTGCTTCTGTGTTCTATAGGGAGCTTAAGCCATTCCAGATTCAATTCTCTAATGTGCAATGAACCAATGGTAACTGATATGATATATAAGGAATTTGGAACGATCACTACACCCTAAATTTCTGCCCTAAATATGTTTTGACAGTATCCACATACAGGACCCAAGAGCTCTCCTTTCTTAGTCATCTGGCTGGATAAAATAATAGGAGTAATTTGCATGAAACTGTATAATGCTACATTTTCCAAACAGAAAAGATGGTAAAATGAGTTAATAAAAAATAATTGCAAGTAATCTTTATTTGTACTTGTTATATAAACAATGGCAGCACAATTAAAACCCAAAAAGCAATAATATAAAGAATTCTAATGATGTATATTAGGATTTTCTTTTATTTCCAGACACAGAGGCTGTAGCTTGTTTTTTTGTTTTGCTTTGTTTTGCTTCAGGTAATGTTTAGTTTATATGATTTTTAATCCACCGGTTCTTAAATGTGTATTGTCTATTCTGCATAAACAGTCATGTGGATAGTGGGTTAATGTCAAGGATTCCAACTGGCAGTACTTTTTTTTTTAATGTTTATTTATTTTAGAGAGAGAGACAAAGTCGAGTGGGGGAGGAGCAGAGAGAGAGAGAGAGAGAGACAGAATCTGAAGCAGGCTGTTGGCACTGAGCCTGATGTGGGGCTCGAATTTATGAACCATGAGATCATGACCGGAGCTGAAGTCAGACACTTAACCAACTGAGCCCCCAGGCATCCCAAACCGGCAGTAGCGCACATTTGATAAATTCCCTGGTGCATCCTCCCTGGTGGGCCTTTTTTAATAGTGAGTGGTCAATTTGCCTCTGGCACAACTGATTCTTGCATTTCAAATATCTTCAGAATTGGTACCAGTTACCACAGTAAAGAAAGTCTGTCGATCTAAATTAATCATTGTGACAGTAAGGCCCCTGAGCTCTGTTTATGTTCTGTCGTTATATTAACCCCACTTTTTCTTTCCTAACCAGTTCAGGATTGTATTACTAACCCATGGAACAAGAGACATCCTTTTACAGACTCCTATCAAGGACAAAGGTAGAACATTAGAAAGCATTTCCAGATATTGGAATTAAGGGAAACCCCATAAAATGTCATTGACATTTATTCGATTTTGGAACTGAGTTTCTCAAACTTATAACTGCATGTGTACTAAGTGCTGACAATATTATAGCCCTGTTATATGTAATGACATCTACTGACAATGATTTTCTTGTCCTGGTGAGGAAACCTCATAGAGATACCATATTCTTTTTTTACTTTACTAATCTTTTAGAAAAATAGAACTTTGATTTACTCAATGACTTCAAAAAGCACAGCACAGAAACAGGGTGATCTTTGTCATTCAGGCATTTGAGAGTGCAGAGTAATCAAGTAGGTATAGAGGCACACAGCTCTGCCTAATTTTACCACTAATCTTTTTTTTCAGTAATCTCCTGAATAATTCCCTTCATTTACATCGCCCTAAGTACTTGAAGACAGCACTTCTCAGCCTGAAAACATAAGTCCTGGTCCTGACACTTCAGAAAGAATAGAACTGTGGTCTTCTACTTGCTTTACGTCCCTTAAACCTTATTTTCTCTACAGTGTTTTCAACAGGCAATGTAGGTGATAAAGTGACAAAGGATTAGATTACATAATAGCAAAATCTCAGGAAATTAAATATTATTGAAAAATAAATATTATAAACCATAATAAAAACATGGATTATCTTTTATTCCTGAAGTAGACGTGACCTTGAATACAGATGGATATAGGATAGATCCAGAGTTCGGATTTTAAGAAGGGGTTTATGCAGACTATTTTTACCATAATACACATTTTTAAGTATTATAATCTAATTACAAAAGTTAAGTCTCTTATAATTTTGTAGTACAATCAATAAACTGAAGTAGCAAAATTCAAACACACTGAAGTTAGAGGCTTTTCCTTTTGTGTAAATTTATAAAATAGCTACAGAATGATTTTTTTTTCATTTTTAGTAAAGAGATCTTCGACATAAAATGAGGCTAAAGTGAGCAACAAAGCAGATGTGAAGTTGCTGACTATTCATATTAAAATTAATATGTCCATTTAATTTTAAATTACTATAATAATATATTTTTCATCAAAGCTGATATTGTCAATTGCCATTTGATATTATATCATTTATCAGAAAACAACCATTAGATGATGAAAACGGAACCCAGTGTATATTGGTTTTTGAAAGCCCCTATGGAACCCAACTGCTCCCATTGCAACATTTTTATAGGGGTGGGTTTTAATCATTCTTGTTATCCATTTATGTGTGCGCTTTTGTTTTTATTGGAAACAAAGTCAAATGGCGTGGCATCAACTTTTTAATTTTTTCTCCTCACCCTCATGTCCACATCCACCCACTCAGTCTTCATCTTTTCCCAGTGATGCTGTTCTTCCAACACTCATCCTCCTTGAGAACAGTTTGTCATCACATAGGCTTTAAGGATTCACATGCATGAATCTGATTGTTTCCCTTAGAATGAAAATTTTATTTTCCTGATACTCTTCCATCAATTTGAAGGACACATTATCCTCAAAGGAACAGAAGGGTGAGGTGTCTCAGGAAAGACAGTTCTTCCTGACATGTACAATACATTCTTTAAGATGAGAATGATTATTTCCTGATCATCTTTCCTGAATAATTATTGTTATTTTATTGAGCATGCTAAAATAAAAATTTTCATTTCATTATCGTAAGAGTAATGTGGATGATGGTGATATATGTGAGCCAAAATGTCTTTCAGGAGAATAATTTGATGTAATTCTGCATGGCACTGCAGAGACATATGATGGCTCTCTTTCAATTTATGGAGAATTACAAAGTAAGAGTTTAGGATATATGTGGAAATGAATTTCTTAAATCATATTATACATATTTCTTCTATCAATAGCACCACTGATGAAATTGAATGTAATCTACCGGCATGTGTTCAGAAGATATTTGGATTTACTAAATGTATATGATGCAAAACATTCACGTTGTAAACACCCACAAGCAATGAAAAATGCATAACATTATATAAGCTAAACTACCAAGATCAATTTATTCTTTCCAGATGATGCTTCCTTCAACAGATTATATATAAGTTCATCTTTTAACATTGTATTGATAAATACTCAGTCTTCAAATCGATTCATCCATAACCATAGAGACTTAAAAAATAAAGTAGCAAAACAAAATCAGGCAAGAATAAAGCTAAGATGATCTTGCATATATATAACATTTAGAAAAAGAATATCAATACAGTGAGAGTAATTATTTTATACCAGCAATACTAGCATGCTGTAGCCTTTGGCAATAATATTCTCTTATGCTCTGTTTTGGTTTTATTTTCTTTTTAAAAAACACAGATTCTACAAAAAATGCTTATTAAGTGTAATTTAAAAGATACTGGATATTATCCTTCATTACAAACATAGCTACTATATATTTGTATACACACACACACACACACACATATATTTTTCCAAACCCAAGGAAGCAGCACACTTATCATGTTCTCATGTTGGTTTTTTTGTAAATTTTCTTTTCTATTTTTTTAGCACTCTGCAAAAATGTGAATATTAGCTAATTTTCTTCATTTTAATAATAACAAAAATTAGGGGTACCTGTGTGGCTCAGTCGGTTAAGTGTCCGACTTCAGCTCAGGTCATGATCTCATGGTTCTGGGTTTGAGCCCCGCGTCAGGCTCTGTGCTGACAGGTAGCTCAGAGCCTGGAGCCTGCTTCAGATTCTGTATCTCCCTCTCTCTCTGACCCTCCCCTGCTCACGCTGTCTCTCTCTCTCTCTCTCAGAAATAGATAAAATATTTAAAAAATAATGACAAAAATTGAAGTAATGGAACATATGCAGGACATAAGATTTACTTATATAATTATATTTAGCTATGTTTCATTAGTACTATTCCATATTTTACCAATTTTATCCATATTTTACTTTAGGCAATGTAGGAGAGCCATATGCTTGCAGTAAATTAATGTTTTTCCATTTAAATAGTCTTTTCTTTTATCAGTCTGAATGACAGTATGCATTTCCACAGAGTTATTTCAATGGAATATACCTCAAGCTGAAAGAATCTGCGTTCTGTTAAAGAATAAAAATAAAAATCTATTATTCTGATTGATATTGATTGATTGATATATATTCTGATGATAAAACGGTAGACTGTTTGTCTAAAGGTGTGGCTATTCTTAATCAAATGATTCTGAGTTACTTAAGATGATTTTCTTTGTTTTGGGGTCCTAGTTGGTTGATTGATTAAATTGCATTGAATTTCTACGGTGAATATAATGTATTAACTTAAACTGAATTTGATCATATAAATTGTTAGTGAACTATCATCCCTGTGTGTTTGTTTTGTGTCTGCGTGAGAGAACAGCTCTTTGTTGCCTCATAGGAGAGGTTGAGAACTGCTTTTCAAAATTATTAACGCCTTGTGTATAACAGTGTTCTTATATATGTAGTATTATTTATTTCCCAAAGATTATACTGATACCACCACTCTATTCCTCTAACTCAAACTGAGGCAAAAACCAAAGTCAATGACTTAAGTAATTTTCCTCCAAGGGATTCTGTCCTTGAGTAGATAATTAGGAAACATGCAAAGAATGGGGTTTCAAAATTGATAAGGTAAACATATTAGAGTAAAAACAAAGTAAATGGCTTGCAATTACAAATTAATCAAAGAGAATGAAGATTAAAAACCCAAAACAAAACAAAAAAAAATGTCAAGGAACTCTCTAAAGGTTTTCCTGAGAGTAGCCATTATGATCAACTGTCTTGTCAAATATATTAAAGTATACTCTGCCTAAATTCAAAGAATAATGTAATACATAATCAATTTTGCTTTTGTTCACAGATTAATGTTAATTTTATGTGCTAAACTTCATATTATTTTGCTAACCTTCATATTACCTAGCAAATAATGTATTGCTCTATTTTACTGAGAAATTTCAATTGAAAAATAATGCTACAAGTGTATCTTTATCTCTCTGTTTCACTAAGCCTTTCAGGTGTCTAATAGAGCCTGATCAAGAGAATTGTTTTGGCTATTGTTGAGAGTGCTGCTATGCGAAATAAGTCAGGCAGAGAAGGACAGATACCATATGTTTGCATGTATAGGTGGATTAGGAGGAACTTAACAGAGGACCATGGGGAAGAAGAAGGGGAAAATGGTTGGGGAGAGAAAGGAAGGCAAACCATAAGAGACTCTTGAATGCTGAGAACAAACTGAGAGTTGATGGGGGGTAAGGGCGGTGATGGGCATGAAGGAGGGCATTTGTTGGGATGAGCACTTGATGTTAGATTGAAACCAACCTGACAATAAACTATTTAAGAAAAAAATAAAATTAAAAACTAAATAAGAAAAGAGAATTGTACCTTCATGTTGTAGCAATGTAAATACAGCTTCAAAAACATCTAACTGATTCTGACTCTTACTATTGGAGTAGACTAGAGTGTGTTTAGTAACTGCCAGATACTGGGCAGTTTACTAAACTGGAAAAGACAAGAGTACTTAATGCTGTGTGAAAATGAAACTTGCCTTGACTGATTCTATTAACTGTTAAGGACATGTTATCCAAACTAGCATCCAAAGTAATCAAATACAAGGTCATACACTGTTGAACTAAATGTCTCTGATTTGACAATGGAAATAATAAGGGATACATCCCAAAGCTTGTGCTTGACCACAGATTTATAGTATAAACGGTGGGAAATAGAAAATGTCATGGTAGCTGTAATGACTTCTATTACTAACTAGCAGGAGTTTGTGCAGACTCCACAGATTAAGGATGTAACCGAATTAATGTGAGTTTCCTTCTTGTTGTATTATTGATAGAGACTATATCAGCTGGGGTTGTCACACAAAGGAAAGTAATTGGATCAGGTAAGATCACAGGAAATCACTTCCAAAGCAGTGACTCTCTCAGTGGGTCTGAGTGAGTTTCTTTAATTTGGGATTAGGATGGATATTCAGAAAAGGAGTTTTATTATCACATGTAAATGTGGGTGTAAAGTTGCACAGGGGTACTTAGAAAACATACCTATGCAGTTATATTAATGAAATTTGTTCTTCTGCTGGGTGGAGATTTTAACATTGTATTGAAGGAGAGGTAATTGTACAACAAGAGGAAGGGGCTATGAGCATCCTGTGAGAGCTGGTATGAATTGGATGGGCTCTTGGGCTCCATATCTCAGGTAAGGAATGAAGAGTCATGATTATTTAGGAAACAGCCCTGGGTGTTCTACCACTGATTTCTTGTCTCTGATATGGTTAGGATATTTCCTGGCCTGGAAGAAACTGTTAGATTTTGCATTCCCTTTATTCTCTTAAAATCTTTAATCACTAAGGTTTTGTATTTCTTTGTAATTCTAATTAATGCCTTCTTGAAAGTTCTGCAAGAATTGTGCTAGAGAAAGTACAGGCAGTAATGCATAGATTATAGAAAATAAGCTGGGGTTTAGAATGATTTGTCTTGTAACGTGTTATGAAGGCTGTGTCTTTTCTTTGTTTTTGGAGGAACCCTCACTTGACGTACAACAACTCAGTCTCCAAAAAGACTGTCTTTACTTCAGAAACCAGATGTTGACTCCAAGATACCTAGGGCATCTTCAGAAACCAGGGGCTAACTCAAGTATTCATAGAATGTTTCTGACCAATTGGCTACAAATTTGGGGGTTCCTACTAATCACTCAAGTATGACAAGTCACTAGAAAGACTCACAGAACTCAGGAACATCCTTGACTTATGACTGCAATTTTATTATAGCAAATGCTATACAAGTCAGGGTCATGCATATGGTGAAGTCTAGGAGGGCCGAAACTTGAAGCTTCCATGTTCTTTATCTTTGGTGTCAAATCATGTCACCCTCCCCACCCCCACCAGCAGGTTGATGCATAACAGTATGCACAGAATATTGTTAACCAGGGAAGCTGACTTTTGTTCATTACAAAAATAGGCTAGATGGCATCATTGGTCACATAATTTGAACTTAATCTTTAGCCCCTATCTTCTTCAAGGAGGTCAGGTTTATATCATCTGGATCAGAGCTCCAAACTTCTTTTTTTCTTTTTTTTAATGTTTTATTTATTTCTGGGAGAGAAAGAGAGACAGCGTGAGCAGGGGAGGGTCAGAGAGAGAGGGAGTCACAGACTGAAACAGGCTCCAGGCTCTGAGCGGGCAGTCAGCACAGAGCCCGACGCGGGGCTCGAACCCACAAACCGCGAGATCATGACCTAAACGAAAGTCGGACGCTTAACCGACTAAGCCACCCAGGCGCCCCACAGAGCTCCAAACTTCTAATCACTTTGGTTGGTCTTTCTGGCAGGGCCAGCCTCTACCGCCAGCCATCTTGTTTACATAAACCATCTAGGTACCCACCAAGAGTCACCTTATCAACACAGACAAAGGTGTAATCTTGGGATCTCACTGTGAATAACAGAGATGATCCTATCACTCAGGAAATAACAAGGGTTTACAGTTTCCCTCCCAGGAATCATGATAAAAGCCAGCAAAATTCTTTATTATAAAATATTTATGGAACAAATAAAGGCCTGCTCTCAGTATGGCAATGAAGGGGTCTAGTATTTTGGGCATCTAATTACAAAAATTATATAAAGATTACTTTATTTCTACCATCATGTCAAATTATTATATCATTGTTACTTGTATAATAATAGTTATATTACATTTGATAGAAACATAAGCTGGGTTATATTAAAACTGGTTTTGCAATATATATCAGTTTTCAAAATACCTAGCTCCAACAATGTAATTGACTTCAAGAAAAAAAAAGAACAGTTTGAAAACTATTCTTAAGGCCTTTGGCTCTCCAAAGGTTTCTTGTTTATTGTTTTCCTTTCAATTATGTATATCTCCAAAAGATTGTGTTAAAAATTTCTAATAGGCTGCACGGCAAAGGAAACAACCCACAAAACTAATAGACAACCAACAGAATGGGAAAAGATAGTTGCAAATGACATATCAGATAAAGGGTTAATATCCAGAATCTATAAGGAACTCACCAAACTACACGCCCGAAAAACAAACAACCCAGTGAAGAAATGGGCAGAAGATATGAACAGACACTTCTCCAAAGAGGACATCCAGATGGCCAACAGACACATGAAACGATGCTCAGCATCCCTCCTCATCAGGGAAATACAAATCAAAACCACACTGAGATACCACCTCACGCCAGTCAGAGTGGCTAAAATGAGCAAATCAGAGAACTCTAGATGCTGGCGAGGATGTGGAGAAACGGGCACCCTCCTACACTGTTGGTGGGAATGTAAACTGGTACAGCCCCTCTGGAAAACAGTGTGGAGGTTCCTCAGGAAACTAACAATAGAACTCCCCTATGACCCAGCAATAGCACTGCTAGGAATTTACCCAAGGGATACAGAAATGCTGATGCATAGGAGCACATGTACCCCAATGTTCATAGCAGCACTCTCCACAATAGCTAAAACATGGAAAGAGCCTAAGTGTCCATCAACAGATGAATGGATCAAGAAGATGTGGTTTATCTATACCATGGAATACTACATGGCAATGAGAAACAATGAAATCTGGCCATGTGTAGCAACATGGATGGACCTTGAGGGTGTTATGCTGAGCGAAATAAGTCAGGCAGAGAAGGACAAATACCATATGTTTGCACGTATAGGAGGATTAGGAGGAACTTAACAGAGGACCATGGGGGAGGAGAAGGGGGGAAATGGTGGGGGAAAGGGAGAGAGGCAAACCATGAGAGACTCTTGAATGCTGACAAAAACTGAGGACTGATGGATGTGGGGAGGAGGGAGGGATGGGCATGGAGGAGGGCACTTGTGGGGATGAGCACTGGGTATTATGTGGAAACTAATTTGACAATAAACTATTTGTAAAAAAAAAGTATAAAAAATTTTCTAATAGGCTTGTAAGACTAGGTAACATTCATGCTTGTGTCCATTTTTGTTTGTCTTTTAATTTATATGTGGTGATCTAATGACATTCTAAATGGTAAAAAAAGATAAATATACAAAAATAGAAAAAAAGTAGAAACCTTTACTTGCAGAAAAAAAAGGAGTACCTTTCTCAGGGAACGTAAGAAAAATGCTTTCATAAAAAAGCAGTCTTAAGAAAACAGTAATCTCTAAAATTCATGTGACATGCTCCATAAATCATTCTAGTTCATTTTTATGTCTCCTTTTAAAAAAGAAAATTGTCTCTAAAAATGAAATGCCTTTGTGATGTGGTAAATATTCAATTAAGACTTGGGCTTTGAAGCAGCATAAACACATGTAAATAATATTCAGAATTTTTATCTAAAATTATATTTCAAATTGTACAAGTAACAGTTGTAGAGAATTATTTCAGAAATAAATTACTGCCAATATGATCATCTATATCAGCCAGGGTTCTCCAGAGACACACACTAAGAGGATAGAGAGATATATAGATAGAGAGAGATAGAGATATAAATGAATACATATAAATAGCTTTATATATATTTATATAAAAGGATATTTATTACAATGAATTGACTCATGTGATTATGGAGGCTGGTAAGTCTAAAATTTGTAGGGTGGCCCAGAAGGCTAGAGATCCAAGGAAGCCACAGCTGCAGTTCTCATCCAAAGGCTTCCAGGCAGAGATCCCAGAGAGCTGATTGTGCAGCCAAAGCCCAAAAGTAATCTGCTTAAGAATTCTATCTTGCTCCAGGAGGCCAGTCTTCTATTCTATTCAAGGCTTCAACTGATTTGAGAAGGCCCATCCCCATTGTAGAAAGCAATCTCCTTAATGAATTTCACCAATTCAAAAGTTAACCACAGCAAAAAACACACTCCAACTTGACACATAAAATTAACCATCACATTCTCAGACTACTGAGCAATATTATCAGGATAGCCATCTTAACACAAATTATTAACATACAGTTCCTACATTGTTTTCAGATATTAATATTTCAGTAACTAAGCACTGACACGCCTGTGTCTGTGTATTTGTGTGTGTGTCTGTGTGTGATTGTAGATTAACCATTATTCTCTAAAGAGTAAACAATAAGTGATAGATGACCTTATTTTATTTAACCCTTTGGTACTGCGTTTGATTTCATGAGAAATAAATATTAATTTTTTTAAATTAGTGCACATATACAAATTAAATGCAATTTTTTTTACAATCAGAAAAACACTGTATTCTGTATATTTCAGAGTTCACCTGTACTTCTAGTTATATATTTCATTTGATTATCAACTCCAACCCCATATAATCAAGAAAAGTGTGCTATGGCTAAGGAAGCACTGTATCTGAAGCTACATACCCAGGAGTTTGCCTGGGTCCACTTTTTTTACTCTGGGTAAAATTCTGGGCGAAATCATATACGCTTTCTAAACTTCAGGTTTCAAGTATGTGGGCACACAAGTAATTTGATTAAAAATCAAATAAATTCAAATGTGTTAAATCATTTTGTAAACTGTGAACACTCATTAACCAATATGGACCAAATTTATGCCGAAGTTCACATAACCAACAAATAGTGCAACTCGGGAAAAAAATCTCATCGGTCTGATTTTTTATCTAGTGCCCTTTCTCATATAATGCATATAATTCCTGCAGATTGAACATGCCACCTTTAAAATGCAGTACCAAATAGATTAATTTATTCCTAAGAATCACTAAAATATCATTAGTAGCAGTAGTGGTGTAGTTGTGGTGGTGGTATTGGCAAATCCCACTTTACATAGAGAGACATGCTACTTTTAGTTCTCACACTTGATAACTGTTCTCAGCCAACATTCATTTAAAAAACAGCGCATAATGAATGCATCCATACTATTTGAAAGTCATACCCAGGACATTACTTCTCGGATATGTGTGTGTTGGGGACTGGGAGATAGGGCAGATTTATCATTTGTTTTAAAAAGTTGAGGAAAACTGGGTTAGAGACAAGGGTCAAATATCAAACTTTCTATAGACCAGAAATCTCTCATATAAACTAATTTGAGAATTTATGAAAAGACTAAAAATAAACACAATGTATAGTAGAGTAACCAGAATATGTATACATAAATGAAAATTATTTTGTAAAGGATGAAATGTGGTACTCCATCAATGAAATCATGATTCTGGAAACTCTAGACTATGGATCATTTCTTTTTTTTTCTTTTCTTTTTTTCTTTTTTTTTTAATTTCTGAGAGAGAGAGAGAGAGACAGCGTGACTAGGGAAGGGTCAGAGAGAGAGAGGGAGATACAGAATCTGAAACAGGCTCCAAGCTCTGAGCTGTCAGCACAGAGCCCGACACGGGGATCAAACCCACGAACTGAGAGATCATGACCTGAGCCACCCAGGCGCCCCTATGGATCATTTCTTTATGAAAACTAAATGTTGGGGACGCCTGTGTGGATCAGTTGGCTAAGCGTCCAACTTTGGCTCAGGTCATCATCCCGCGATTCCTGAGTTTGAGCCCCATGTTGTGTTCTGTACTAACAGCTCAGAGCCAGGAGCCGCTTCGGATTCTGTGTCTCCCTCTCTCTCTGCCTCTCCCCTGCCCACGCTCTGTCTCTTTTCTTCAAAATAAATAAACATTAAACATTTAAAAAAATCTAAATGTGGAGGAATGTCGGAGGCCGCGCCGGCTCCGNCCAACAGAGGAAAAATATTCTTAGTTTTAAAACTGTCTGAAAAATTTGTCATATCCTGCATCTTTAAAACCCAAATCATTTATAACCAGATCAATACACAGTAGTAAAATTGAAGGTGCAGGAGCCAGATAAATAGATAAAAAGATAATCTACTCAGTAACAAGGTACTTTATGCTCTTTGTCTCTAAAATGAGGATAGTAATTTTATTTTCCTTAAAACAGTATTTTGAGCATTAAAGCAGGTGATATATTAAAAATGCTTAAAGTGGTGAATGATATACTCAATAAATGTTGCCTATTACTAACACTATGATATTTAAACTTGTAAAGGGAATGTCATGGCAGAGTCATTCAACTTTCATTTATGCCTCAGAGTCATCATTTGATAATGAGTTAAGTTAATTAACTAACTTGAATCTCCTCTAACTCTAGAAGTTAATGGTCTTCCACCATTTCTGAAACTATCATCCTTGGGAAACGTTAATAAAAAGAATCGCTTTTCAATAAGAACCAATTAGAAACAAGCAATTAATCTATGCTGGAAAGAACAGATATAAAATGTTCCAGGGTCTTTGTGTTTGGGTCTAGTCACAGCTTTTAAAAACTACACATGTATTGAGTCAATTTAAGATGCTATTAAGCAGTATTTCCATTCTGTTGGGAGACTTAAAAATGTACAATATAAAAAGAACATTTACAGTTTTCACGGTATGTTGTCTTCTCAACCAAACACTTTGTATGGGGAAAGTTGCAACATAACTATTTTTGTTAAACGTGGGCTAGAGTTGGCAAATATATTTTTATCTGGTAAATGATAAACAGTAGACAGTAAAAAACTGGAGAGGCAAGTTCCAAAACAGAATAAATGAATGTAGGTAGAGGAAAAATTGCTTGCTTTCTTTATTTTTCTCCATTTTTGATACCATTCTATCTTGCTTGGCTGTGATATTTTTTGGTTTATATATGTATAAATCAATATTAACTAAAATAGATGCTTGTTCATATATGTATATATACATATTTACTTATTGTTGATAGTTTAGCTAAACCCCTCTATGGTAATGCTGCCCTGGAATCACTTGGTTGGACAAATGGCCAGCAGGGATCCCAAACTAGTCCCTCATATATGTCTTACCCTAAATAACAGCTTGCAGGGTCATAAACAAATGCAAGTTCATGATATGGCTTCTCCAAAAGCCCCTGTGGTCAAGGTCTCCTCTGCTCTCCAGGGCTTTCCTCATGTGTACCCCTTAGATAGGACCCCATAAAGCTTACAAAATTGATGAAAGACCTAAAATTGAGATAGGAAACCATCAAAATCCAACAGGAGAAAACAGGCAGCAACCTCTTTGACCTTGGCCTCAGCAGCTTCTTCCTTGACATATCTCCAGAGGCAAAGGAAACAAAAATGAACTATTAGGACCTCTTCAATATATATATATATAAACTTCTGCACAGTGAATGAAACAATCAACTAAACTAAAAGACAACAAATGGAAGGGGAGAAGATATTTACAAATGATATAAGGGTTAGTAGCCAAAATCTATAAAGAACTTATCAAACTCAACACCCCCAAAACAAATAATCCAGTGAAGAAATGGGCAAAACATATGAATACATTTCCAAAGAAAACATCCAGATGGCCAACAGACACATGGAATGATGTTCATCAACATCATTCATCATCAGAGAAATGCAAATCAAAAACACAATGATAAATCACCTCACACCTGTCAGAATGGCTAAAATTAACTCAGGGAACAAGAGATGTGGGTGACAATGTTAAGAAAGGGGAACCCTCTAGCACTGTTGATGGGAATGCAAACTGGTGCAGCCACTCCAGAAAACAGTATGGAGATTCCTCAAAAAGCTGAAACTAGAACTACTCTGGGACCCAACAAGTGCACTACTATATATTTATCCAAAGGATACAAAAATGCTGATTTGAAGGGGCACATGCACTCCAATGTTTATAGCAGCACTATCAACTATAGCCAAATTATAGAAGGACCCCAAATGGCTGTTGACTGACGAATGGATAAAGAAGATGTGGTATATATATACTGTGGAATACCAATGGGCAATCAAAAAGATGAGATCCTGCCATTTGTAACAAAATGAATGGAACTAGAATGTATTATGCTAAGAAAAATAAGTCAATCAGCAAAACACAAATATGTGATTTCACTTATATGTGGAATTTAAGAAACAAAATAGATGAACATGGGGGAAGGGAAGGAAAAATCAGATAAAATCAGAGAGGGAGGCAAACCATAAGAGACTCTTAAATATAAAGAACAAACTGAGGATTGCTGGAGGGGGTGTTTGGTGGGGGATGGGCTAATGGGTGATGGGCATCAAGAAGGACACTTGTTAGGATGAACACTGGGTGTTATATATAAGTGATAAATCACTGGGGTCCTCTCCTGAAACCAATTCTATACTGTATTTTAACTAACTTAAATTTAAATAAATAAATTTTTAAAAATTAAAAAAGAAAAAAAAACAATAAATTGACCAATCTGGATTTAATCTGGGAACCCCAAAGCACTGCACCAATGGACCCTAATAAATGCATGTATCCCAGGTCCTATTCTTCTCTGCCTGTTTTGTTCTGTGTACTTTCACCAGGGCCTGTACTATTTTTATATTTCAATTTCTCTTATGGTCTTTTGTTGGATTTTGACTATCAGGTTCCCTGTGATCCACTTAACAAATATTAATTTAATAAAATCATAACTTGCTCAAATAAATGTAACATGTGAAAAGCATAATTGTAAACATGTCCTTTAACATTTTTGTAATTCATTCTTCCTACATATACAATATCACTATCCTCTTCAAAACCAGTTAAGAGCTTTCTCTGTACTTTTTCTGACCAATTTTATATTTGCATTTAAAAATATTTATGTATAGACATCATTTCCACTTGCATTACTTTTTTTTTTAAATAAGTTCCTTTTGTTTTGCCACTTACTTGTTATGAACTTATTTGTCTTGTTGATCTTTTCAGCATTTTTTATTTACTAGAACAGCACACAGGGTGTCCTCATTTGGTTGTAGAAAACTGAGTATGTTCCCTTTGAAGGCAGAGGTATACTCAATAGTGGGCATATCAACAAAAAGCATCTCTGAAAATGAGAAGGATAAAAAGAGTGAGTTGCACAGGTGCGATTCTGACACAGGTTTTCAGAATGTGTACGGCATTCTGAGCAACAGCAAAAGTGAATTTAGAGCAACTCCATATTAAACAAGTCATTTGAGAATGTTAAGAGATTAAGTATCTCATATATCAACTTGTTCAAGTTTTATAAGGCCCTAAATAACAATTTAAAGTAGAGCAATTAATTTTTTTCTTCATTAGCTTTAATTATGCTATGAAGCCTAGAAGTCTTGGCGCAACCTCAAAAAACAAGGCTGCTTACTAAGTGCCTGTTCCCAAGTTTTCACAAATCAGTGACACCAAAATCATCAGTGTGGGCCTCATTAAAAAGAAAAATAAAGAAACTGTAGAAATCTACATAAAGTACCCTAGTTTCAGGTTATAATCAAATAAAAATTGAAGCAAAGGAAGTAATAACTGTTTTCATACCACCCTAATATTCTTAATATATCCCTCTATGTAATAAGATTTTTTAAGTATAGAGATTTTCTAAAAAAGTTAATATCTTGAAGAAAATATTGAAGTGGCAACAAATAGGTGTTCACAAGGTACAAGTTTTTAATGACAATGCATTTGCACTATGATAACGGCAACAAATAGGACACTTTGCTGTTATTAAACACCATAAAATTAATATATTAATTAATATATTATTAATATGTTAACATTAATATATTTATATCTCTGCTTTAAAAATATTTTGGCTAGGTATTGCATGAAATCTTATTAACATGCTTGAATAATTTTCTTATGTAGTTGATGTTACTTTATACTGAATCTGAGTAAGGCAAGCAAACATTACAGAGTGACATAGAAATTGCTTATTCTTAATTAGCATTATTTTTCCTTTTTTTTTTTTTTTTTTTTTTGAGAGAGAGTACACACATGAGTGAACAGAAGTACAGAGGGAAAGAGAGAGATCATTTTAAGCAGGCTCTGTACCACAAGACATTGACACAGGAATCAGTCTCACAATCATGAGATCATGACCTGAGCTGAAATCAAGAGTCTGACGCTTAACCAGTTGATCCACCCAGGCGCCCCTAGCATTATTTTTCTATAAATCCTGTTTAGTATCAACATGCATATGTTATAACAGTCAACCTATCTTGTGAAATTTGAATAATTCAGAAACTAAGTATTTCCTTTATAAAAGAATACAGTATATTTTTACAAATTGTCTGAGAGTTACATATTTAGCTAATTGTGCCTGCATTGATCACAGTGTTTTGCAAAAACAAGACAAAATAAAAATGAAAAAAAATTCCAACCAAACAACAACAACAGAACAATTAGCTTTGGAAAGAGAGAGAATGCTTGTTCTTACATTCAAAAACTAAAACAACTTCACTAGATATCAAGATCTTTAAATAAATGTACATTAAGAAAAATACCAATAAAGATGAGACTAAAAACATCTACAGAAGAGAAAAAAAATAGTAGTTTTTTGTATCAATTCATTGCATATAAAAAAATCTTCATATCTTAAACTTAAAATAAAAGTTTCATTTTAAAATATCAGCAGAATTTATTTGTAGTTTTTAATTAGAAGATACAGAATGTGTTGTCTGCCATTTTGGATTAATTACTTAATATTTTAGAAAGTTTATTACATAGGCAATTTTTCAATACATTTTAGATTTTAATAGAATTTTAACCTTTCTCTAATGATAATTATGTTATTTACTATTCTTCCTTCTTATTCTTTTGGTATAATAAAATTAAATGGAGACTTATAATGGTAGAAATAAACCATAGCTTTTTGTTCTCAAATGTCACGGTTTTTCCCTTCAAAAATTTTTGATTAAAATGGCTTTGCCACTAAATTGACTGATACTATCATTATTAGGGTCAGTGAATGAATTTGATATTTTGACATGGCTTATAAACATAAGCTTTCTAGAATTAGACCTCACATATAATAAGCACACAATGAGGTACACAGTTTGATTAAAGTATAATTAAAATAGAAACATTCTACATTTCTATGTGGAACAAAAGTTCTATATCCTCACAGAGCTTTGTATCTAGAAACTGGCACCAAACAAACATGCAAACAGGTTGAACAAACATCTGATAGTGAAAAGAGCTACAGAGAAAAGCACAAACAACAAAACCACACAAAAATAACACAACTAAGTAATGTAATAAATAGTGTCTGGTGGACTAATGGGATTGAGTATTCAGGCAAAACCTTTCTAAGATGGCTAGATTAAACTGAAATTTGAATACTAGGAAAGATGAACACTTAACTTTTATAATTGCATTTATGCTCTCAGTTTGAATATCTAAAAGTATTTTATTTAACTCATACCAACATGAATAAGAACTGAACGGTGTTCCCATTTTTGGTTTGCTAGTTAATACCTTCATGCAAATAATACCGCTTGATTACATTTTATATTCTCTGTATATTGAGGGTTGATCGACTTTTAGTTATTTCCTCATATTTTCAGTTGGCTAATAAAAGCAGTTTTACTTATTTCTTTATTAAGTTTCCATTTGGCCAGGGCATTATAACATTGGATATCCAGGTAATTAATTGACAAAGACTTTTCTCAGATTTATATTGTTAAAATTCTAGTGATGAGTCATGGATGTTTTTTCTTTCTTAAAACTTAGCTATTGGTCTTAAAACTCTGAACACAAAACTGAAAGGTTCATACATATTACCATAAACTCTGAAAAAAATCTTTGACCCAATATTATAAAAACTTACTTAAGAATAAAAGACACTTGGCCAATTTAAGTCTGGTTTCCCTGACTTAAGAAAAACATATCCACATTGCCCTGATTTTTTTTCTTGCTTGCCAGATCACAAATAGATTTGATTGCTGGAAGATAAAAAAATTTGTATGTAAAAATTTCCAGATATAACTAAAAGCATAATTATTACAGATTTGCTTAATTATCACTTGCATATGATTAATATACATTTGCATTTTAAACATAAAGGGGTAAAACTACAAACAAGATATAAACTCTTTGTTTCAAGGGCACTTGGGTGGCTCAGTCGATTGAGTGTCTGACTGGGCTCAGGTCATAATCTCCAGCTTTCTGGGTTTGAGCCCAACTTTGGGCTCTGTATTGACAGTGAGGAGACTCCTTGGGATTCTCTCTCTCTATCTCTCTGCCCCTCCCCCATTTGTGCTGTCTCTGTCTCTCTCAAAATAAATAAATACACTTTTAAAAAAAGCTTTACTGCAATTTATTTATCTAAAGTTATTTATCCTATGAATTTTGTGAGTGTAATGTTAAGTATGTGATTTTTCATATTAATTTACAAATACATTTAACAACACAATTGCACGTTTAAATTTTATTCATTTTTATTTTTTATTTCATTTTTTTAGAAAGAGAGTGAGTACGAGCAAGGGGAGGGACAGAGGTAGAGAGAAATCCACGACCCTGGAATCATGACCTGAGCAGAAATCAAGAATTGGATGCTCAACTGACTGAGTTTCCCAGGTACCCCACACATTTAAGATTTCAGGAAGACAGCTTGTAGATTTCATTATCCTTTCATGTGTCATATAAAAAGCTAAAAGATAAGTGTTCAGATTTATGACAGAATTTATTCAATTGTAATATATATTCAGTTAGTTTGATATATAAAATATCAAATTCATATAATTAAAACTCTTCAGGGAATTCATATTAATAAAATGCTTCTTTTACGGATTTCTAAGTACTCAGTTGAAATTATATTGAATATTTTAAAAATAGGACATGGGCATAAGTTGAGGATTGAGGACTCTGAGTATTCATAAGGAGAGAGATGGGGCTCTATCACAGAAGTTTAATTCATAATTAAAATTATTTTTAATAGTGCTCAATAAAAAATATATATCTCAGTCTTCATTTTTGGAAAAAAGTTAAATCTTTGAGGAAAATACAACTTATCTGTTAAACAATGTATAAATAAACCACGCCTTGCAAGTTGCATTTTGAAACGCTTACACATTTTAACACAAATTAAACTTTACACCAATCCACTTGCTGATGTGAACCTTGTATTTTAGGAAATAATTATTAAATATTTGTTAATTATTAATATTAATGTAATAGTAATTTAATTAATATTAATTTAATATTAATTAATAGATATTTAATAATTATTAAATATTTAGGAAAAATTATTAAAGATACAGTAAGCTTTTACACAGTTTATATTGAATACTATATTCATTTACTTTTACTTGACAATAACCACTCTGGTTAACTGAGTTACAAACATGAATAGAAAAAAGAATTGCTTTGCTAATAATCTGGGTAAGACATGGAGAATATTGAGATAAGTGGAACAGCAGTAACAACTCAATGTTGACAAACTTAAAGATTCAGCATTCTTTGTTCTTTTCTTTCAGAATCACAGCAAAGATAGAGGTGGTGCCAGGAAGAGACGTGGTCACCTAGGAATGGATGTAATGGAGCCAGGGAGATCTCCGAGGGGAATTGGCTCATAAAAACTGGCAAAACTGGAGACTTATATTTTATGTAATGTCCTTCCACTGATAAAGCATAACTAGTAGATTTAAAGTAGGCATCACGTTGAATGAGATAGTTTGAAATTTATAAATTTATTCTCAAGTTTGATGGAGTCTGAGGCATTGAAATTTGGTTGTCTATTTTATGATTATTAGACCATAAAATAATTTAAATTTATAATGTGAGTACTTGCTCATGACATATTTCAAAAATATTACTCATGATACCTACCTAAAATTTGTAGAGTGAAGGCACTAGGAACACTATTGTAAAAGTTAATGATCAAATAGAGGAAAATGATAATAGAAAACAACAAAAATGCTCTTGGATCAAAAGGAAATTTTTAATTTTATTTATTTAATAATAAAGTGAAATTGATGTACGATATTATGCTTACATATACAATATAGTGATTCAATATTTATGTACATTATGAAGCGATCACCACTATAAATCTAGCTACCATTTATCACCATATAAAGTTGTTGCAATATTTTAATTAGATTCCCGATGATGTATATTGCATTTTCATATCTTATTTATTTTATAACAAAATCTGTATTTCTTAATACCCTTCCCCTATTTTGCCCATTCTCCTCTGGAAACCGTTTCTTTGTTCTCTGTATCTATGTGTCTGTTTCTGTTTTGGTTTGTTTGTTCACTTTTTTTTTTTTTAGATTCCATAAGTGAAACCATATAGTATTTGTCTTTCTCTGACTTTTTTAAAAAAAAAATACTTTTTTTAGTATAATACAATATATGTGTGGGACTTCCCTTCAATCCATAGGGAATATCTTAGTCTGAGAATCAGAAGGCAGATTTAATGGACCATAGCACCAATTGGAGAAAGAAAATATCTGAACAGTCTATGTATTGTTAATAGGAAGCTTAGGTCATGAGGACAAAACTGCTAATAGTTCTGTCTGTTGTATATGTTTTAAATCGAATAAGAACACTATTTTTTCTCTCTGTTGTCTTCTAATTATACATGGAAAAACTCCTATATTCATTACTTTATATGTTTATTGAGAGATGCAGAAATATTTTACCATCAGATTGATAAAATAAGAATCTAACTACCGGGGCGCCAGGGTGGCTTAGTCGGTTGAGCGTTCGACTTTCGCTCGGGTCATGATCTCGCGGTTCGTGGGTTCGAGCCCCGCGTCGGGCTCTGTGCTGACAGCCAGCTCAGAGCCTGGAGCCTGTTTCAGTCTGTGACTCCCTCTCTCTCTGACCCTCCCCTGCTCACGCTGTCTCTCTCTCTCTCCTAGAAATAAATAAAACATTAAAAAAAAAAAAAAGAATCTAACTACCATTTATGACAGATATTTCATGTTAGAATTTTAATATATGACTTCATGATTTTTTATTAATATTAACAGAACATTATATGGTTTTTAAGAATCTGTAAAACAATCAAAATATCTTCATATATCTTCTCTTTTTCTTTGGGCAAAATTCACAAATCTTCTAATTTTGACTCTTTAAAATTGATATGGTTAATTATATATGTATATTTGAAATATACATAATTCTATCATCAAGGTATAATGCAATCTAATAAATAAAGTAAATGCCATTATAACTGAATATTCATAAATGTATTAAATGTCACAATCTAGAAACTCTACAATGCCTTTACTCACTTTCTATGAGAGAAGAGTAGCCCTCTATTAAAACATGTATCTTTATTGAATGTCCTAATTTTCGTGAAAGCACTGTGGCTGTATTATCTGCCTAAGCAGCTTTCAAAGCATAGGAGATTTACCTTAAAAATAAAGAGGCTGAAACTGATTGCTTTAGAGATCTGTTTAGATTTACAGAATAGTTATAAGCATAAACTCTGGAACCAAAATACCTGGAAGTGATTCTCCAATGCTTAATTTAGCGGCTGCCTGCCTTAAATAGAGAGTATCAAACTAAGAGGGGATGGCAATTATGTTTTAGGAGTCCAGTGTGCGTGTAAAGCAGTTGAACTATGTTCTAATTGGAATATGGTGTCATGTAGCTTCTTAATGGCTTAGCCAATATTTCTAATCAATCACAAGGCTTATTCTCTGCATCTAAATTCAGGTGGTAGGCAAAATAGAGAAAGTTTTCACTTATTTGTCTGTTACTGTTGACTATTAGTTGCTGTCTAGATCCTTTCAGAACTTTTAGAAAGATTTCAAAACTGCTCACAAATCAGACAAATCAAGTGGTTCTTTTATGAAATATAAGAATACATTTTATTAGAGACAAACATTCTAAAATGGTGGCCTGCATTATCTAATCATCTTTGATGCATCTTAAATGAGGACAAACTACCATTGATCTCATTTAAAATAAACTCATGGTCAACACATAGTAGATCAAAAAGTAGCAAATCACATATGTAACATTTTGGCCTTTTTTTTTTTTTAAGATACAAGTGGTTTATAACAGCATTAAGGTAGTAAAGTCAAAATGCAAATTTAAACAGATTTATTTGCCTGCATATCACACAGGCAGTAAATCCCCACTGTCTTTTCTTCCTGAGGCCTATTTCAGCATCATTATCACTGACATGGTAGTGTTAAGCAAGGCACTGTTAGCTTTTAGAAACACATTTATGGGCTACTAATCAATTATTTACAATCCTGGAGAAAACAAAGAGACTTGTTTAAATGCACACATTATTTATAGAAACTTTAGCTATCACTGCTTCTAAAATAATTGAAGAAGAATATGTTTTAAAACAAAATTAAAACTTGCCCTTCTATATAGGGAGGATCTTGATTTTTCTGGAAATTTATTTTCAAAAAGAAGTTAAATATTATTTAGAAGTTAATTAACTCAGGTAACAATAGCTTTTAATCCAGAAAATTAATAGAATTCTCTTATAATTAGTCTGGAAGTATGCTTATTCAGAATTTTTAGGCTTTACTTTTATTAGCTGAACCAATCTTATAAGAAAAATAATTGCATTTTTTCATATATACTAATATTTTCTGCATCTAACTTAAATTAACAATCTGACTTCCCCCAAATTAATGTATATATTGATTCCAAAATACCTAAGCAAAATAAGGATTGTATGAAAGATATTTTTAATATCATATTTAAAAGAGGAAATCTGGGAAATAGTGTATATTCTGTTTCTACGCATTATGTTGAAGGTTACAAGTGAGGTTTTGAAAGTCATACATGTGATTTTAAAATCTGATTTTCTCATTTCTTTTCAATTGATTTTGAGCAATTTGTTTTAAGACTTCTAAGTTTTGTTTTCTTGCTCTGCACATGGAATAATAATAGAATCTAACTGGCAGAATCATTTGTGGACACGTTATGATAATCTGTGTAGAGCACTCTGCACAGTGACATCACAAAGAAAAATAATGTAGATGTTTATAATTCAACCAAGTATCCTACCTTTTTAACCTTTTTATTATAAAAATGCAACATATACAAAATTATATACATTTTTAAAACTGCATGACAAAAATTAGAATCAATGAGGAATATTAATACATGTGTGTATTTTTAAATTATGTGGCAAATATCAACATAACGAAAATGAGAAACTAAATGAAATAATGTATATCAGAGCTAAAAAATCTAATAATTCCAATATACAAAAGACATGTAAAAATTGAAAATGCATATAGTAGCCGTAAAGAAAAATAGACTAGAAATGTGAATAGAATGTATGGATTTTAACCATATGAAAAAATTCCAAGAGTCTTTAAAAATGAGAGAAATGAAATATAAAATTAAGACAAATTAGATAACATTTCTCACTCATCAGAGTGGCAATTTTTGTTTTTTTAGCGATCAAAAGAGAGAGCAGGGGAGAGGTGTGAGAGAGAGAATCTCAAGCAAGCTCCACGCTCGTGTGGAGCCCGCCAATGAGCTCACTCCCACAACCTTGGGATCATGACCTGAGCTAGAATCAAAGAGTTAGGAACTCAACCGACTGAGTTACTACCCAGGCACCCTGGCAAAATTTTTAAGAGTTTGAAATGTTCTTATTTGACCAAACTATGGGGAATTTTCATATGATAAGAGTAAAAATTCATATAATCTCTATAAAGGAGAATTTGACAATAACTAAAGATGAACACCTTCTTACTATCTGGCCCAACAATTTGATTTCCATGAATTTGTCTCAAAGATCCACAGGCAAAGATATGACACTACAGTAAATATAAGATGCCTGGTAATAGCAGAAGCTGAAAGCAGAGCAAATGACCATCAATAGGAGATTGGCTTAATAAACAATAGTGCCTTAAGAAAATAAGAATACCATAAACTATAACAAAAAATTACTGTAAGAGTAGTGCTAGGTAACACTATGGTATAATCTTTATAGTATATTATTAATCAAAAATAGCAAAGTGGATGAAAGTGCTTACATTTAACACTATGAGAGAGATGTTAATATAAACATGTATATGTACATCCGTATATTTTATATACACATATATATGTATGAAATATTTCATAATTATATCATAGATATTGAGTATTATGATATGATCACAATATGATTTTATCATATTAAAAGTGGAGACAAAACCATAATTTAAAAGAAATGATTATCAAAAAGGAAAGAAAGAGTAGGGTTGCAGAGGCAAAGAAGGAAGCAATACATCTTTGGATTATTATTCAGCACATTTAAAAGTAAAAATTGTTTATAGTCAATAAATAATGTCCTGCGTGTAATAAAGCATTTTAATTTAAAGACCTTAAACACCTATAAATATATAGTAAAATGCATTAGAACAAGATACAGTGAAAACATACTTTCACTCTATATTACAGTGCTTGTCTTATAATTTTTGTCCCATGAAGGCTAGAAATATGTGAAAATTGATCGTTTCTACAATTGTATGACAACAAAGATGATGTCAATTTATTTGATGGTGTTGATGATAACAAAATGTCCAAAAATATTTGAAGTGAAACTAATTTTGAATATTGCAAGTGTTCAGTTATACATATTTGTTTTGGAATGAAAGTCTAAACCATAAGTTTACTACAGTTTGCTCTTAGACTAGGTTAGACTAATTCTTTCAATTAAACTCCAATAGTAATATCTAAATCCTACACTAGAGATGTTATACAAATATCCTTTATAGGTAGAGTAGTGCTCATCCTAATCCAAATTAGGAAATATTTGTCTTTCTAGTGGAAAAGCTTTAGAATGGATTCTGTCTCAAATAATCCACCATATATTTGCACTGTATGTAAGCTAATTACTTCAATGATGCTTAAATTATTGGTTGAGAAGGCAAAACAGAAAAACAAATGGTGTATACTAATCTGACTGTAATAACAGCTATGTAGCTACTTTGCTTTTTAAACAATATATCATCATTTTCTGATTTTGAGAGAGAGCATAGGGAAGAGGCATAGAGAGAGGGAGAGAATCCCAAGGAGGCTCCTCGCCATCAGCACTGAGCCCAGCAAGGGGCTCTATCTTACAAGCCATGAGATCATGACCTGAGCCAATATTAAAAGTCAGGTGTCACCCATGTGCCCCTATACAAGCAATTTAATAAATAAGTTTTAAGAAAGATTTACTGAATTGGATATAAACCTGCATAATATTCAACAGGGCAGTAAACCACAGTATTTTGGACTCAATGCTCCAATATTATTCCAATCTCATGAGACAAAAATCTATAAGTTAATTTCTGCCCAAGAGGTTTACATTGCCTATTTAATAAAATGTCATGCTCAGAACTGTACTGGGCAATAATTTCCTATGCCTATTTATAAGAGTTTGGATAATTTTGCTCACACTAGACTAAACATTCCTTAAAACTTAAAGGATCTCACTTCAATCCCACTTTAGCTAACTTTCCAATGTATAAAACTTGAATCACTTAATGTTTGAAATCTTAGTTTAGCCTATATGTCACCCACTTTTTCTTGTTATTTGTTCTTTATTTCCACCACATATTACTTAAACTTTGTAGAGACAAACAAATGTATTGCTCACAATCAGTATATAGACCAGCTCCTGACTCTACTTTCTTCCAACCTCCCCTAAACTTGTGGTTCACTTCAACCTCACTTTTTAACCATTTTATTGAGGTATGATTGATATGTAGAAAGTTGTACATATTTCATGTATATAACTTAATGAGTTTGGGGATGATTATACCCTCATGAAACTGTCACACTATCAAAAGCATAAACATATCCATCAACTCTCAAAGCATCCTTCAACCCCTTAATTATTATTATATATTTACATATATATATGTATTTTTCATGTATGTGGTAAAAATACAACCTAAGATCTATNAAAAATTAACATTTTATTTATTTGAGAGAGACAGAGTGTGAGCAGGGGAGGGACAGAGAGAGGAGGAGACAGAAACTGAAGCAGGCTCCAGGCTCTGAGCTGTCAGCACAGAACCTGATGCAGGGCTTAAACCCATGAACCTTGAGATCATAACCAAGCTGAAGATGAAAACTTAGCTGACTGAGCCACCCAGATGTCCCCATTTTTCATGTATTTTAAGTTTAACAATATTGTTCACTACAGAGTGTACTGATTAGAAGACCTCCAGAACTTGTTATCTTGCATAACTGAAAGTCTGTACCCTTTAACCATCACATCCAATTTTCTCCTACCCTCCAGCTCCTAGAAACCACCATTCTCTCTGCTTCTATAAGATTGAATATTTTAGATTTCACATATCAGTAAAATTATGCAATAGTTGTTTTTCTCTGACTTATTTTCTTATAATAATAATTTCCAGATACATTAATGTTTACCCAAATGGCAGGATTTACTTCTTTATAGGACAGAATACTATTTTATTGTATGTATAAATCACATTTCTTTCTCCATTTATCTATCAATGAGCATTTAGGTTGTTTCCCTGTCATGGCTATTGTTAATGTTGTAATAAATATGTGGGGGCAGATATCTCTTTAAGTTTCTTATTTTATTTCCTTTGGGTATACACACAGAAATTGCATTTCTAGAGCACATAGTAATTCTATTCTTAATTTTCTGGGTAACATCCATACTTTTTTCCATAATGATTGTGCCAATTTGCATTCGCACCAGCAATGTACAAGTGTTCTTTTCTCCACATCATCTCCAACACTTACTATCTTTTACTTTTGTTTTTATTTTAATAGTAGCCATCCTAACAAGATGAGGTGATATATCATTGTTTTAATTTATGTTTTCTTTGAAAAATAGGAGATATCGTCAAGGTTGGTAAAGTTTGAATTATAGTTGTCTTGTCAAATAAAATAATAATAATAATGAGTTAAAAACCAACTTCAACTTAAAAAGTCAAATGTTATAGATTTCTTTCCAGTTCTGTATCTTATCTAATTTTAGTACTACAAATCTCCATCTATGCCTACATAATTTAATTTAAAGGAAGTCAAGATAGTTAAAGGAATAATCATCATTTTCTACATAAAATATGTTAGACTTATTTTGATAATATCTAATTGACATTTCAATGCCAGTAGGCAATATTTTAAAATAATTTTATTGAATTTTAGCCCATCTGACACATATAAGGTGGTACCTCATTGTGGTTTTGACTTGCATTTCTCTGATGATTAGTGTGTTGTGTCTGTTGACCAACTGTATGTCTTTAGAAAAATATCTATTCAGGCCCTCTGCCTAGCTTTAAATTGGATTATTTGTGTTTTTGGTGTTGAGTTGTTCAAGTTCTTTGTATATTTTGGATTTTAACTTATCAGATAAATCACTTGCAAATGTCTTCTCCCATTAAGAATGTTGTCTTTTTGTTTTGTTGATAAAGAGGATGTGGAGAAAATAATGTTGGTGGGAATATAAAGTAGTACAACTACTGTGGAAAACAGTATGGAGTTTCCTCAGAAATATTTATAAATAGCAATATCATTTGATTTGATAATTTCACTATTGGGTATTTACCAAAAGAAAATGAAAACATTAATTTGAAAAAAATATATGCACCACTTGTTTATTACAGCATTATTTACAATAGCCAAGATATAGAAGTAACTTAAGTGTCCATTGATAGATGAATGGACAAAGAAGTTGTAGCATACATACAGTTGAATATTACTCAGTCAGAAGAGAATGAGATCTTGTCATTTATGACCTACAGGGATGGACATAGAGAATATAAGCCTAAGTGACATAAGTCAGACAGTATGTATCTTATGATACATACTATATGATTACACTCATATGTGGAATCTAAAAACAAAACAAATAAACAAAGAAGCAGAAGCAGTGATATAAATGTAAAGAAGAAACTGATGGTTGCCAGAATGGAGGGGGTTGATGGGATGGGCAAAATGGATGAAGGAAAATGAGAGATACAGTCTTCTGGTTATGAAATGAATGTGCCATGGGAATAAAGTCACAGCACAGGGAATAGTCAATGATATTGTGATACCGTTGTATGGTGACAGATGGTATAGCTATACTTGTTGTGAGCATTGCATAACATGTAGAAAAGTTGAATCACTATGTTGTAAGGCTGAAATCAACACAATGTAATCATGTGTCGACTATACTCAAATTTTAAAAATAATAAAATAAATTTATATCAATAATACTAATATATAGCATTCACATGACTTGTTTGATTTATTATTATTTATTACCTTGAGATTGTCTGTATAAAATAAGCAACATTGGGGCACCTGGGTGGCTCAGTCAGTTAATGGTCCAACTTTGGCTCAGGTCATGATCTCACGGATTGTGGGTTCGAGCTCCGCATCAGGCTCTGTGCTGAACGTTTGCTCAGAGCCTGGAGCCTGCTTCGGATTCTGTGTCTCCTTCTATCTCTGCACCTCCTCCCCCACACTCTGTCTCACTCTGTCTCTCAAAAATAAATAAATGTAAAAAAAATAAAAGTAAAATAAAATAAGAAACATCTATTATATTTATAACATTAAATCCCTGTATTTAAAAAATTCTACGTTATGCCTTGGGAATACAAAAGCATAGACTTAAACATCAATTATAATCAAAATATGTTCTTACCAATTCAAAATTTATACAAAATATTACTTTTTGCTATTTCAGATTACTTACTTTTACATATAATATATTTATACAATTATTTATTCAAAATGTTCAAAGATCCATGATTTTATGTTTTGTAAGTGCAGATCAGTGAACTAACCACATCCTGACTGGTGGTGTACAAAATAGGGACAGAGATGACCTGTTTTAATTGTTTAATTGTTTCCTTCCTGGTAGACCCAACGAGCACTGATTAAGTATGGTCTCTGTCTTTCACAATTATAACAACGTTGCTCTTTGTTTGCTCTAAACTCAAGGAAGATAACCTTATATTCCTGAAAAATAATAATTAATAATAATAATGACAGAAATGGTTCTCTAAGCCATAGTCTAGAGAAACTATTTGATAAAATTGTACGTTACCTGGAATTCCTGATTGTACAAAAGGCAAGGACTTTTGAGGAATTATAATCCAGGCAATACAAGTTCAGAAAAGTTAATTCATTCTATATAGTTTCCACTGTGTAATAGTTCCAATAAAACATTAAGTGAAATTACACATGAAACATCAGCATTGGCCACGCAACTTAACCTCAATTATTTTTTCTACACGTAAGCAAAATAGATATGTGAATATAAAATATATCTGTTTCAGTTTAATTGTCATTTGTATGCCAAAATGTAAAATGTATAAAATTCCTACATGGAAATATTTGTTGCAAAGCAGCATATACAGGGTATTAAGACACTGATTTTGCCTATAAATGTTATTTATAGGTTTATTGTCTCTTGAATTTTAGGCAAAATCATTACATTTCTTGATATGTTCTACCACAAGTATTCAAAAACACTTAAGAGCTGGAATATGATCTATGTTATCAGAGAACAAAATAGTGTGTATTGCATTTAGTGACTTCTAGATTACTGAAGGTGCTGTCAAGAAACTTGATAATTATATTATGCAAAATATATAGGGATTATGTAACTAGAAGTAGGAACATGGACACTTTTATTTTATTATTATTATTATTATTATTATTTGAGAGACAGAGAATGGGTGGGAAGGGCAGAGCGAGAGGGAGGCCAGAATCTGAAGCAGGTTCTAGTCTCCGAGCTGTCAGCACAGAGCCCAGTGCAGGGTTAGAACTCATGAACTGGGAGATCATTACCTGAGCCATGGTCAGAGGCTCAACTGACTGAGCCACCCAGGCAACCCTGGACACCTATTGTCTTAATCCTATGTTCCATGCATGTTTCCTGAGTACTTAATATTTATAATCTTCAATTTAGTATTGTTAGTAATTTTATTAGGTATGATTTTTCTATGACTCTAACTTATGGTACTACGGATTGAAATTCCTGAATTTAGTTATCTTGGGTTTATTTATAATGCTTAAAATTTGCAAAAAAAAAAAAAAAAAGAGTCTCATTTTACGAGCCCCTGATCTATAGTGCTGCTGTCAGATTCACTATCTTTGAGTACATGCTGATAGTAGAAAGTTGATGTTCAAAATGTTTAACTGATTTTTTTAATGTTTATTTATTTTTGAGAGAGAGAGAGCAAGAGAGAGGGACAGAGAGACAGAAACAGAGTGCAAGCGGGGGAAGGGCAGAGAGAGAGAGGAAGACACAGAATCTGAAGCAGGTTCCAGGTCTTGAGCTGTCAGCACGGGGCCCGATGTCGGGCTCGAACTCACAAACCGGGAGATCATGACCTGGGCTGAAGTCGGATGCTTAACCGAATGAACCATCCATGCACCCTGAATTTCTATTAGGAACAATGTGAAAGATTTTGATAGACTTAGATGTGGCTGCAGTTGGGTTCTGCAGCTATTTCAGAAAAGCAGATACGTTTGTCTTCTGTCTATGTCACTGTTGTGAAACTTAAAGCACGAAGCTTCCTAGGATCCACTGTTAACAGAATACTTCTACATTTGCTCTCAAAAAAAAAAAAAAAGAGATTATCTTCAAAAAAATATAACCCGAGGTATTCACGCTCTTACACTCAACCATTTTAAGATTTTTATAAGTACTTGTTTTCTCTGAGAAGGAAAAATCCTCTGATCAGATAAAGAAGACAATTCCAGATGCTGTTGAAGATAACCTTATGCGAAAGGTGGATCATTATCTGATTTTGATGCAGTATGGACAGTCTACTAGCAACAAACTGAGAAGAAAGTTGAGTCGAAGTTCTTTGTTTCTTTAAAAACTTTTTTTGATGACATATTTATTTTTTCTGATTCAAAGAACAAAGCAATTTACTCAGGATTATAGTTTTAAATCCAAACCATATATTACTGCTAGTGGACATTTTGTCAGACATAAGCTTCTTATAGTTTCCTCTTTTGTCTACAAATTACAAATCAATATCCCTTATGCACACAGATGCAAATATTCTCAACAGAATAAGAGCAAACAAAATTCAGCACCATATTAAAAGGATTATATGCCATGATCAAGTGAGATTCTCCTTAGGAATTCAATAATGCAAGGATATTTCAATGTAAGAAAATCAGTCAATGTAAATACACCAAATTAATAGAACAAAGAAAAAAACAAAAAGGCCTACTTCAAATGACGCAGAAAAGGCCTTTGACAAAATCCAACACACTTTTTGATTAAAAAATAAAACTGGGGTGCCAAGGTGGTTCAGTCACTTAAGCGTCCCACTCTTGATCTCTGCTCAGGTTGTGATCTTACAGTTTGTGAGACTGAGTCCTGCCTTGGGCCCTGCACTGTTATCTGCTTGGGATTCTCTCTCTCTCTCTCTCTGTCTCTCTCTCTCTCTTTCTCTCTCTGTCTCTGCCCCTTCTCCATGCTCTCTCTCTCTTTCTCAAAAAATAAACAAAAAAATGAAATAAAATAAAATTAGAAAACTATGAATACAAAGTTCTTCCACAACATGGTAAATGACATTTATGAAAAACCAAATGCTAACATCATACTCATTGATGAAAACCTTTCCCCCCAAATTAGGAATAAGACAAGGATGCCCACTAGCACTACTTCCATTCAACCAACATTTTGCTGGCATTTCTAGCTAATACATTAAGCAAGAGGAAAAACATCCAACTTTGAAAGGAAGAAGTAACTTATAGCTATTTGCTGATAAGTTCATATATATATATGATCATAGATAGATTTTTGTAAATCTATATTTGTTTGCTAACATCTATCTATCTATCTATCTATCTATCTATCTATCTATCTATCTATCTATCAATCTCCTGAGAATTTACAAAAATCTACCAGAGTTAAATATTTTTCAGAAAAGTTATAGGGCACAAGATCAAACACAAAATTCAGTTATGTTTCTGTACATCAGCAATAAACAGTCTGAAGAGCAAGTTGAGCAAACAGTTCTATTTACTATAAAACCCAGAAGAATAAAATACCTAGAGATAAATTTAACCAAGGAGATGTGTGTGCTGAAAATTACAAAATATTGTTGAAAGAAATTAAAGACCTAAAGAAACATATACATGTTCATGGACTGGATACTTAATGTTATTATGATAAAAATACTACTCTAAGCAATCCATAGATTTAAGGCAATTGCAATTAAAATTCCTATCAAAATTTGCAGAAGTAGAAAAGCTAATATTCAAGTTAATATCAAATTGAAAGGGGCCACAAAAAATCTCTTTTTTGAGAAAAATAAAGTTGGAGGTTTCACATTTCCAAATTTCAAAAGTTACTACAAAGCCACAGTAATCAAAATGGTGTAGTACTGGTATATGAACAAGCATATACGAACAAATTAAATTGAAAGAAGAAATAAGCTAATACATATATGGCCAATAGATATTCAACACACGTGCCAAGATCAATTAATGAGGAAAGAAGACTCTGCAACAAATAGTGTTTGAACCATTGGAATGCACATGCAAATACTACTTGTTAACCGCCTACCTCACACTATCAACTCAAAATAGACAAATAATATAAATGTAAGAGCTAAAAACATAAAATTCTTAGAAAACATAGGATCTGGAGTGCCTGGGTGACTGAGTCAGTTGAGTTTCTGACTCTTGATTTCGGCTCAGGTTAGGATCTCAACAGTTGTGAGATCAAGCCCTCTGTCACACTCTGTGCTGGGCAGGGAGCCTGCATGAGAGTATCTCTCTCTCTTTCTCTCTCTCTCCCTTTCCCCCATCTCTAACCTTCTCTCAGACCATCCCCTGTTCATGCTCTCATTCTCCCTCTATAAAAAAGAATAAAATTTAAAAAAAAAAGATAGTCATAGGTGCACAACTATTTTTTCATAATTCAGGAATGAAAACACATATGTGAAATTAAAATCACTTCTCTTGAATACTGATTTAAAAATTGTGGAACAGTAACCTATTAAAATATTTAAGGGATTACCTTTGTTAGTGTAGAAGTTGTCTGAGTATCTATGGCTTTGTTCTATGAATGAAACTTTCATCTTCATGGCTTACTTATTTATAAGTATATTCTTTTCCATGAAGTTTTATTTATGTATTTGTTTGTTTGTTTGTTTTAATATTTATTTACTTTTGAGAGAGAGAGTGTGACTAGAATAGGAGCAGTGAGAGAGGGGTCAGAGGATCTAAAGCGGGCCTTGCGCTGACAGCAGAGAACCCAATGTGGGCCTTGAACTCATGAACCATGAGATCATGACCTGAGCCGAATTCAGATACCCAACAGAGTGTGCCACCCAGGAGCCCTCACTTCAGTAAAGTTTTAACCTTAAATATATTTTAATAGCATATTAGTCTGCTCAGGCTGCTGAACACAAACTTAACTACAGGCGTAACCCCAGACTCAGTGGCTTAAACAACAGAAATTTATTTCTCATAGTCTGGAGGCTGGAAGTCTAAGATCAAGGTGCTGGCAAGGTAGGTTCCATTCTGAGGCCACTTCTCTTCCTGCTGTGTGCACATTTGACCTCTTCTTTATGAGTACAAGGAGCAAAGAGGAAATCTCTGGGGTCTCTTCTATGGGCACTAACTAGTCCCATAGGATCAGGACTCAACCCTCACAACCTCATTTAGCCTCAGTTACTTCTCTTTATGTCCTATCTCCAAATACAATTATATTAGGGATAAGGCTTCCACATACAAATTTGAGAGGGGACACAACGCAATTCATAGCATATAGATACCTGTTCCTACATAAAAATCCTTTCACAGCTAAGTCTCAATTACAACATAATGGGTTAAATATGAAACAATTTCAGGTCAAAGAGAGTAACATTTACACTTCGTTTCAGACTTACACAATTTGAAATTATATTAAATCTCCATATACCATCCATATTTTAAAATCTTACCGCAAATAAACACATATTATCTTAAAATTATTCTAAACACAGAAAAATAAAGACTGAGACAAAACTGCTGATGGAGGAGATGTCTACCCATCAACAGACCATTAGCAAGTCCATCTTATGCTCTACAATAAAACATCCTGTGTAGAAGTGATTGCATTTGAAGTTATTGGTACATTTGAATGCAAACTACCCAACCATGAAAAATGAGGCTTCCATTTGCTATAAAAATAAATTAGGAGGCAACACTTTGCTGGCAAAGCCATTTGAGCACCTCAGTTCATAACTATTCATGCTACCATTAACAGATGTCTTCGCTTGGCACTGTGAGCTGTCTTATGATATTGTTGAATTCAGCATTACTTTATATCTAAAGTGAATGTGGGCAACTTGTTTTAGGATATAATAAAACCTACCCCAATGTAGAGATCCTATGGGAAATTATACAATAATGTTACCTACATAACTAATTTACTTCTTATGAAATCATGATTCCCACTACACTTTTAGAGCTATCAAAAGTATTGTTTAACATCACCGTTTCCATGTTAATATCTCAGTAAATCACAAAAATGTAATACTTTGTGCAGAAAGTGAGCCATTTCCTTCGGGAACATAAGTTTTCTCTTCTAAATTAAAAGTTACGTGAAGTGAATACTAAGCACGTCATATGTTGCTTATTGACACTAAAAGTACTTCTTTTCTTAAAAGAATCACTTTCTCCAAATTAAGGCATGCTATTAGTCACTAACTAGTACACCATAAGTGAGATAAATCATTCAAGAAAAAAATTAAAAATAAATGTTGCCCTTGCTAACCATCTATTGGTATAAAATTTTAGAAAATATTTAGAAATTCCTAAGTAATATCTTCCAGGGGGCTGTTTTGATGGCCATGCACGCACACACTCACTCACACACACATGCTGATATGCCTGTGGGAAGTGGTGAATGTGGTACAAAGTTCAAACAGTTTGGATTAGCAAAATCCAGAAGCAACAACAATAATTTTAAAAGCCCTTTATTACAAATCTGAGGTGCAAAAGTTGTGTGTTTACATAATTTATTTACTCTTAGAATTCTAGTTCCTCATTTGTAGAATGCAGGATACAATATTTTCTTTGTAAGCATTAAATTAGATAAAGGTTATAAAAATATCTAATTAATGTGCCCATGTAGCATGTACTTGAAAGTTGGTGGCTACATTTTCATGATCCTTGAGTTAATTCTTTGTCTGTGCATTGGTCCATTAGAACATATAAAATTAATATCACTTATTAAAGTGAAAGCTACCAAAAGACTCATGAAAATTTCATCCTATGACTGTAAGTCTCACTTGCTATTTAAAAAGCAAGCAGTTGGCAGCAATTTTTCTGGATTGAGAATGTCTAGACCATGTTCTCAGAAGAAGAAATTGTAGCAAAGACAAAACAACTAAAAGGTAAGGGAAACTTTATGCATAGGAAGAAAAACAATTTCATGTCTCCTCATTATTTCGCTAAGATATCATAGCTTATGCATGTTCGGATAATTTTTCCTAAATGCTATCGGCAGTATGTCACTATTTGTTCACAAAATAATCTTAAATAGTTTGAGTCTTTCTCTCTTATAGATATGTCGTTTAATATTGTTGCTTGATTTAGAGTTTGACAATCCTAAAGGTTTTATAATACAATTGTATAGAATGAATGCATACATATTTATTTTTCCTAGATGCGCTGTATCAATATTCTTCTCTACTTACAGAAAAGGATCAAAGCTAAATATCACTGGTAGGGCACATATAACACAGTTGGTAAGATATGACAAGATGAAACAAGAGAATACATGATGCAGTAATTACCTAAATATACGAAACAGTACATACTACTTGTGTGATAGACATCATGAAGGCTGAAAAAGTACAAATGTGGAACATAGTTCTTGATAAATAAAATGAAATATGACTCCATAGAAAATACAAAAGAGGAATCCCTGGGTGTCTCAGTTGGCTGAGTGTCCAACTTTGGCTCAGACCATGATCTCTTGGTTTTCGAGTTCAAACCCTGCATCAGACTTTGTGCTGACAGCTCAGAGCCTGGAACCTGTTTTTGGATTCTGTGTCTCCCTGTCTATCTGGTCCTCTCTCTCTCATGCTCTCTCTGTGTCTCTCAAAAATAAACAAACATTAAAAAAATAAAAGGGGACATACAAAAGCAACAAATAATTTAAGTGAAATAGCTTTTATGATAATAAATTTTAATTAAAATTTAAGAAAGCTGAATGTATATACTTTTGCTATCATAATAGTTAAATATTTCTTTCCTTTAAGTTTTTAAATGTATTAATTGCAGTAAAATCTACATAAAATTTGCTTTAAAAACACTGTTAGGTGTACAATTCAGTGTTATTAAAGGCATTTATATTGTTGTGCATCCATAACTAACATCCATCTTCAGAACTGTTTTCATCTTGCTAAACTGAAACTATGTACCTATTAAATAATAATTTCTCTCATTCTCACCTCTGCAATGGATTAGCAGCCACCATTTTACTTTGTCTGTATGAATTTGAGTACTTTGGGCACTTTGTACAAGTGGAGTATTTGTCTTTTTGTGACGGGCTCATGTCAGTTAACATCAAGTCTTTAAGGTTTAACCATGTTGCAGGCAGCATCAGAATTTATTACCTTCTTAAGGTTGAATAATATTCCATTGTATTTACATACTACATTTTATTTATCCATTTTTTAATGTTTATTGGGGTGCCTGGGTGGCTCAGTCAGTTAAGCATCCGACTTCGGCTCAGGTTATGATCTCGTGAGGTCTGTGGGTTAAGCGCTGCAACTGGCTCTGTGCTGACAGCTCAGAGCCTGGAGCCTGCTTCAGATTCTGTGTGTGTCTCTCTCTGTGCCCCTTCCTCACTTTCACTGTCACTCTTTCTCTTTACTTTAAGAGAGAGAGAGAGAGAGAGAGATCAGGAGGGGCACAGAGAGAGGGAGAGAATCTGCATTGACAGCAGAGCTGGACTCAGGCAGCTTGAACTCACAAACCAGAGATCATGACCTGAGCCAAAATCAAGAATCGGATCCTGAACAAACTTAGCCACCCAGGCTCCCCTACTTATCCATTCATCCATTGATGGGCATTGGATAACTTCCACCTTTTGACTATTATAACAAAACTGCTATGAATATGGGTGTACAAGCATGTGTTTGAGTCATTGTTTTCAATTCATGGGCTATGGCCACAAAGTGGACTTCTGGATCATATAGACATTCTATTCTTATTTTTTTTAAGGAACTGTCATATTGTTTTCCATAAGAGCTGCATCATTTTACATTCTCACTAGCAATATACAAGGCTTTCAATTTTTCCACATTCTTGCCAACATCTATTATTTTCTACTTTCCAAGATAATAGCTGTCCTAATGGGTGTGAAGTGGCTTCTTATCTTTTCATATGCTTATTGCATATCTTCTTCAAAGAAATGTCAATGCAAGTTCTCAAATGGCACACTTAAATACGTGCCATTGATTATATTTAAATAAAATTAAATAGATATTTTATGGTAGTCTTGATAACTCTTCAAATCTTAAGGGTTTTATGGATAAAGTTTCTAAAAGTTTTTAGAAAATATTATTTTCTCAAGCTATAAAATCTGAAGAGAAGATATAAAAATTTTATGCCTCAATAAGTTTAATGTAGCTAGACAAGTTAAAAAATCTGATGAAGATAGTATCCCTAAACTCCAATTATTTAATAATACAAATTAAAAGAAACCTAAAATAATACCAGAAAGCCAAATCTAGTATAACAGGAAAATGATAATTAAATCAGTTATACATATATTTTTGAGAGCCTAAATGGTTGGGGATCCTGTTTTAGATGTCGGGTAAAGCAATTCATCAAAGTATCCAATGTATTACCCTTGTGGAGCTTCACAGTTTATGTTCTAATGGTGGAGAAAACATTTATAATATACTTAAAAATTATATGCATATATAAAATAAACATATAACCATGCATTTTTACATCAGGATGGATATTAACAAATACATCATTTAAATATTCTAATTTGAAATAAGTA
This sequence comes from Crocuta crocuta, assembly GCF_008692635.1. Classification (NCBI taxonomy): domain Eukaryota; kingdom Metazoa; phylum Chordata; class Mammalia; order Carnivora; family Hyaenidae; genus Crocuta; species Crocuta crocuta. The sequence goes on from NW_027531911.1 coordinate 402,918, forward strand.
TGTCAAAAGGCAATAAAGCCAACCTTTGTTATTACTTTATACTTTTGCCAAACGAGGAACAGATTGATGGATCCTTAATCTCAAAGCAAGTTAACAATAAATTAATGGTAAAGCAATAAATCAATGTTATAAAATTCAGAAATAATATATGATTGATAATAATCTAAACAACCATTACTGAAATATTTCTAGACATTCTTATGCAACTGTAAATCATAGAAGAAAAGAACTGCAATCATTACTATCTTGTCATGATATCACTATACGTTGCTTAAACCTTTCTGATAGTAATAGATACACTCTCTTAAAATTTTCATGGTCTTCAATTTTACAAGAGTACTGGACACTTTTACTATTGTGTGGATGAGCCTCTTTTTCAAAGGTCAATCAGAGACAGAGACATATGGAGACCATCATTAGTCCACTGTTTTTTTTTTATGTCATTGCCACATTTTGAGTTGTATTTTTATCCACTTCTGAGGCAATGATTATCCAGACCCATGCTTGTACCACAGTGTCTCCCATTTTTGAATTCCCAACATACCCACTAATTTAGATAAAATCTTGTTCAGTCATTTTTCTCAAAACAGGTTCATTATAACAAAGTGCCTGATCCAGAGGGCTTTCTCCTTCATTCACATTCTATAACCATGCTAGATTTTTCCCATGAAGCTCTAGATCATGTCACTGAACCCAGAACCTGAACTTCAATTCATCCTTACCCTTTAGAAGTCATTGGAGGCCATTTTTTTACTATAAACTCTTTGGAGACTACTGATATTGTAAGCAATATTATACTTAACAAAATTAGTCATTATCCCTTATCTCCCAGGAGGCTTCATTGTTCAAATGATCTCCCTCATCCTGTTTTCACAATCCTTTATGTTTTGCATACAAGAGCTGCCTTTATACAGTTATAAACAACCAAAATAAAATGTTACACATATCTCCCAGGACAATGTAAGAGAAGTCACATAACCTTACATAACCAATTTAGACATAAGAAGAAACACTCTGATATGTCTGACCCAGTAGACCAGACAGGAAGATGTGGTATCTTCTTTTGACAAAAAATAAATAAAAACTAAATAAAAATGCTTGTTTAAGTTTATTTATTTATTTTGAGAGAGAGAGAGAGAGAGAATCACTAGCAAGCTCTACACTGTTGGTGCAGAGCCTACTGTCATGACCTGAGCCAAAATCGAGAGTCAACCACTGAATCGACTGAGCCACTCAGGAACCCCAAAAGTAAAATGTTTTGAGCTGGAAACTACTCTTTGGTATATCCTGTAGGGTATAATAAAGGTTTCTCCAGGAAAAAAAAAATATGCATAAGGAGGTTAAATGAGTTTTAAAAAAATGAAAACACACTCCAAAATATATTTTATTACAAATATAACAGGCTTTCAAAAATTAAATAATGTGGAAACTAAAAAACTAAAGTGAAGGCAAAATAAATGCATGCCACNCTAGGAAAAATATATTTTATATTATATGTAATATATATGATAAATAATATATATACTTTAACATTTTTCTATGTATCCATAGAGAGCTACATGCACATATTTTCTTTAAAAATAAGTAATTTAGTAGTTTTATTATACCATTATATATCTTATTATATCCTTGTTCTATAAAATTCAAACAATATATAAATATACATTCAGACATCAGTCTATATTTAAGTGAATACACATACATATATAAACTTGCTAATGTAAAGTAAAACACTACATTTATTTATCTATGCTATATATTTACTATATTTTATCTAAAATTTCTTCTATTTCAGTATCTGTTTCATTTTAAATAGTTGTACAAATTTCCATAATATTAGTGTACTAAAATGTATTTAACCATTCATTTAGATATGGAAAAATAGGTTGTTTTCAGCTTTTCAGAAAATGTTGTAGTGATCATACAAATACATGCAAAGGTATTTATTTTTTGGTGCATTGTTTTAATACATTTGCACACTTCTTTCAAATAACAAGGTTTTTTGTTTTTGTCTTTAGAAATTTTGCTGTATTCATGAAGAATTTCTTCAACTTTAGGAAATAATTAAGTATTTCCCTTAGGAAATCCTTTCTGAATTGACTTTTAGACACCTTTAGGTATAATAGGCATGGGCCATTTCCCACAGGCTCAAAGAAGTAGAGAGAATTCTTGTATTTTTCTCTTAGGAATAGTATTTCCTGGGAATATAACGATAATATAAATAAGGAGTGTTGACGGTTTTATCAACATGGTTATCTTAATTTGTTGCATCCCTAATTTAAAGATCACATATTCCCTGTGAGGACCTGTGAAATGACTCCAAAGAACTACACTTCCAGTACTGCTCTAATTACACAGGGTCAGCTGTTTAAAACAACTCATAAGACTCCACAGGGTATATTTACATAAAGCCTTAATAAAGGTTAAGGTGAAACAAGGAGAAAGTACAGGCATTCTTAGAAAGATCTAAAAACTATCAGGTGCGGACCCCACAGTCCTCTCTCAGTTGTACAGAATATACTTTGTATTTGGGTTTTCCAATTATATTTTTGGTGGACCATACTTTTATTCTTTGCATTTCTGCTGTGAAGATACTTGGGCTTATTTCTTTGCTTAAACCTTTCTTCCTCAGCATGCTGTCCAACTATCTGTTGAGTTTGTTTCATACAGTGTTCTAAAGCTATGATATTTTCCAGGCTGTTTGTCATACTCTCCCTCTTACCTGAAATAACATATATTTTCTGCAACCAGTTTATGATAATAAGTCACTTTCCCCCAGTATGTCTTTCTTCAGTTAAAGAAAATTCGTTTTGCGAGTCCTGGACCTGTGCCAATTTAGCTCAAGTCTCTTTAAGGAGATTTTGGCCTCTGTTATTTATTCAAGAAACATGTTGCTAATGAATGATTTTTGCCTTCGTACAATTTGGGTACATATTTTGGAGCTTCCTTGGATGGCATCCTATGAGTAGCAGTCATCTTCAAATATACTTCACCATGAGTGTCCAAAAGAGCTTCCCAAGGCTGCCTTGTGGACTACTGGGACTTTCGGACATAGGTGGATATGTGTGTGCACCAAGTCACACCTAAACTGACACAGGTTGCATTTGTCATATATTCTATATATTCTTCATTTTAATTACTGCCCTTCATCCACAAATACATTATCCATAAACGTTAGGTAGGGCACATGACCCTGTGACAAGTTGGGAACAAAACATGTTTTTTGTCTATATTATCTGGTTAGTTTCTTCAGCGATGTGTCTTAAAATAGATTAGTTGGGAAGCGCCAGTGTCCTTGTTAAGGTTTGTGGTGGTTATTCTTTGTAGGCCAGGGAAGATGGTGGGAAAGACCCCATCATCTTGTGAGGGCTATGAAAGAGACTTCGAGTATGAAGGAAAGTTACTGTAGGATAAGGTTGATGTTGTTCTGAATGAGAATTAAATAAATGTGGCAGGAAGAAAATGGATGCTGAGAAGAAAAGGTGTAAATTATGCCAAGCATTTGCATGTTTGTTTTCAGATTCATTTTCCACACTTCACTGTGGGATGTATTTCCCTGGTCCCTGACAAGTGGTGTATTGCAAGCAGTTAGTGGCAGCTTTTACTTTTATGTAGGTAACACAACTCTTCCCTTTGTTCTTCCAGCTTCTAGAAGGATTAATAGTATTCTAATGCAGCTAGTATCCAGGATGCTTTACTGTTTTCCCTTTGGCTTTTCAGCTCTTCTAAGTCCTTGTGTAGAAGGGCTAATTTTCTTCTATTGGACCACAATCGTGGGTTGTTTTATTGACTGGGTCCTGACTGATACATTGACCTTTTAGCTAACAAACCAATTGGATATATTTTTAAAAAATTTCTTTGAATCAAGCAATTGGAAACTAATTGGAAAATACATGCTTTGCAATAATTCACTCTTTCAATTTCTGTGACGAATGCCAAATAATTTTACTAACGCTGATCAAAGAGCTACTACACTTTTATTTTTTTGAGCTACTACTCTTTTAAAATGACCACTTATACATTCATTTGTTGAACCCTTATTGAAGCTGACACACTCAACAAGAGTGAACCTATAAATACTGTTAAATTGAATTCATCCCAGTCAGTAACATCCCTGTCAGTAGAATATTTTTTGATTATTAATTTTGTCTTATCACTTTTCTTACATTTATTTTTACCAAAATCATAGCCCAGTAGCTTTTTCTTATTCAATATATTGGAGTGTTTGCAACAACGTGAATGGGACTGGAGGGTAATATGCAAAGTGAAGTAAGTCAGTCAGAGAAAGATATCGCATGATTTCACTCATATGTGGAATTTGAGAAACTTAACACATGATCATAGGGGAAGTAAGGAAAAATATGATAAAGACAGAGTGGAAGGCAAACCATAAGCGACTCTAAAACATAGAGAAGAAACTGAAGGTTGATGGGGGTGGGGGGATGGGTTAAATAGGAGATGGGCATTAAGAAGGGCACTTGTTGGGATGTTATATGTAAGTGATGAGTCAATTGGTCCTACTCCGGGGCGCCTGGGTGGCTTAGTCGGTTAAGCGTCCGACTTCCGCTTATGTCATGATCTCGCGGTTCGTGGGTTCGAGCCCCGCGTCGGGCTGTGTGCTGACTGCCAGCTCAGAGCCTGGAGCCTGTTTCAGTCTGTGACTCCCTCTCTCTCTGAGCCTCCCCTGCTCACGCTGTCTCTCTCTCTCTTTCTCCTAGAAATAAATAAAAAACATTTTTAAAAAATGGGTCCTACTCCTAAAGCTAAGACTACACTGTATGTTAACTAACTTGGGAATAAATAAATAAATAAAGGAGGTGTTTGTTCTTTTTAAAAAATATTTATTTATTTTGAGAGAGAGAGAGAGAGGAAAAAAAGGTGGGACAGAGAGACAGAGAATCCCAAGCAGGTTCCGCTCTGTCAGCACAGAGCCTGATGTTGGTTTGGAACTCATGAACTGCAAGATCAAGATCTGAGTCCAAGTCAGATGTTAACTGACTGAGCCATCCAGGTGCCCCGAGGTGTTTGCTCTTTAATCTAATTTGCAAAGCCAGCCAGAATAAATTACCATATAAAATTTGACTTCAAATTAAATCCATAGTAAATATATACATTGTGTGTGTGTGTGTGTGTGTGTGTGTGTACCCCATACATTTCTGAATAAAGCAATAACTGGGTGTGAGTTAATTTTGTTTTCTACACAATGCTTTAAATGTTAATTGTTAATTTAATACTCTGTAATTAACATTTACCTTTTTAATGGCTCTTTTTAGGTGAGATTTCAACTTTTTATTTACTAGCAGTTATACAAGCATAAAATGATATTTCCAAATTAAAGTTTAAAGCTTGGAGAAAAACAATTCAGTTCATTCTTGTGCCACATCTCTTTAATATCCCTATCCATAGAGCTACTCATATACCATTTTCAGATAAAACCATATCACCTTGAATAAATCTGTCCAAGTTTTATAAAATTCTCTTATACTTATATTCTCATCTGGTCTTTATTGTCACAACTTCAGCAGTAAAGCCATTTTGATTATTGCAAATGTAGGCATGAATTATTAACCAAAATTCCTTAGAAACATCTGTAGATTTGTCAATATAGAAGGCATATCTTTTATTTGCTGCAACTGTTGCTGTGATTGGTAATAAATTTATCTTTCAAGGTCACATTTGTTATAACCTACAGTAGTGCCATGACATCGAAATCTCAGATAATCCTCTCCTTTGATCACAATTCCCAGTTTCTGAATCAGTACATCTCTTTCATAATAACATATTAGGAAATAACACTTTTACAAGTACTTTACTTACTTCCCCCCCCCAAAAAAAATTCTCAAATAATGCATATACACTACTTGTGAGGAGAATATTATTACATTTCTGGTGACCATCCACATTTAGTTAAGTATAGTTTCATTCCTGTCAAAGTAATAAAAAAGAGTTAAACAAGAGTTATGAGTTGTTCTTAGTGCTATTAGTCTATGATTTTTGATAACATGTAGAACAGATCAGAATTCACTAATTAAATATGGGACTAAAAGAGCCTCACATTTCTCATTTTAAAAAGCCAGTCTGTGTAAAATAACAAGACAAATAAGCCTATTAAAATTGGTATTTACACTGGAAATATCATCAGATCCTAAAACAGACAATTGTTGTCCTAGAATCACAACATATCTGGTTTATCGCTTCTTTATAAATTTTTTAATGACTGGATAATTTATTCTAGTAATAATAAAATTGTTACATTCAAGGATTATGATATTGTCATTTGTTTTGGACTTACTTTTGAGCATTCTTACTGTTTATTTTTTTTTAAACACTTATAGCAAAGTCAAGAAAATTTGATTGTCTTGTTAACTTTGAGTAATGTTTGAAGCCCTGTAAAAGGGTAAATTATTGGGGCTGTATCTTAGTGCTGTGATACAGACTTTAAAATAGCCATTGATTAAGCTCAATAATTTATCTTACTCAAGTCACAGTTCCAGGTAAGCAGCCCAGCACTGTTTTGGCAGGCTCATAGAACTAGAGACCCATACCACTTTTATTACGTTGGCCTACCTTCCTTAGAGGGCTGCTCTTGTATGCTGAAAGCTAATGCCATCCAGATACGTTACAATTATGGATGAAAAGTTAATTTCAGAGCTAATGGGGGACAACTGTCAGCCTCTGCTACAAACGACTCTTTGGCTGCTGAACTATCATGGCGCTACCATTCAAGTTGCCACTAGGCTCACAATGGATATGTTTTCTACCATGGACCCTGTCTGCATCTATCTTCTTTCTCTACAGGTAAAGTAATTCAAATCTAAGACCAGGACAGTTGAACATTATACAGAAATTTCTATTTGATCCAGAAGGGGCATGGGCAATAACAACCTTATCAGATTCTCCTCTAGATGAAAACAATTATGAAAATCTATCAAATATTAGAGGCATTTCAAATCTGTAGATATTAAAGTGTATAAAAGTTGTTTAGGGGCGCCTGGGTGGCTTAGTCGGTTAAGCGTCCGACTTTCGCTTAGGTCATGATCTCGCGGTTCGTGGGTTCGAGCCCCGCGTCGGGCTCTGTGC
>NW_027531911.1:410066-424418 GCF_008692635.1 Crocuta crocuta
AAATAAATAAAAGTTGTTTATGGAAAATTTACCAATAGTTTTTTTTCTTTTCCACAGCAATACAATTATCAGTTTCTAGCCTGTAATTTCTATAACCTCATGGTGCTTTTAGGCTATACACCGTTCAATATTACAACTATGTACCAAAATCTGTATTACTAGGAGATAGTTTTGGTTACTATGATAGCAACCACAACATGTGGCTAAAATAAGAGAAAGTTTAGTATGGAATGTTACAGTTTGTGGTTAAACATTCCAGGGTTGATATGGAAGCTCCACCATGTTGGATCCCCAGACTACTTCTATTTTGCTTCTTTAACATTACTCGTTACTTGTGTCCTCACTGTACAAGAGACTTATGGTCACAGATTATAATCTGCAATATAATACAGAAAGATCAGGGAAAGTGGGGAATAAGGGCCTGCTCTTTCACTTTAAAGTCAGGATGCAAAAGTTGTACATATCTTCTCTACTCATATCACGTTGTATTGAAGTTAGTCATTTGGCTACAAGACACAAGTTATAGCCAGCATCAAAGGGACCTAGGAAGGAGTGTTAATTATTGGTCATGTTTAAGCACATTCAAAAAAATATTTTACTATGGCAGAAGAAAGATGGATCTGGGGGATGATGGATGGAAGGCAAACTAGTAGTTTTTATAACAGAAGTGAAGATTTTTCCCTAAATCTTATAGCTGATATTTTTAAATTATTACTATACATAGATACATTAAAAAATAAAACTATGTCAATTCCTTATGCTATTAACTCTTACTCAACTGTAAGGAAAAGAATACTCATGCATATATTAATACAAACAAAACTATATAATCAATTACATTTAATTTTACTCAGGTACAGTGTAATGGATGATGTTACTTATTTGTACATTATCACTTATGTTAGCAATAAAGGTAAAATTTTGTAACCTAAGGTGCAATTATACATCCAATCTGTTCCTATATGTGAAGTAAGAATAATGCAGAAAATGTCTGTAAATGTCTGTGTTTGTAAACATGCTTCATCAAATATTAATGAAGTCAATGTTTACTTGCTGGTTAGGTGAAATAAGTAAGTCTTTTAAAAAGTTTTTTTTTTTTTTAAGGGTGGGGGTGGGGATGGTGGTGGGGCAGAGACAGAGGGAGAGAGAGAGAGAATCCCAAGCAGGTTCTGTGCTGACAGTACAGAGCCCAATGCTGGGGCTCAAACTCATGAACCATGAGATCATGACCTGAGACAAAGTTGAACGCTTAACTGACTGAGCCACCCAGGCACCTTTAGAAGTACTTCTAATCAAAATAAATTTTAAGTCATCAATTCTCAAATTCCACTTTGATGAATATGGCTTAATAACTTTGTAACGCTGTTTCTTTCACTTCAGAAAAAGATAGCATTTTATTTTAATTGAAATATTCATTAAGTGGATATCTAATTCAATTATTGCTGGAAGCAAAAACCAATTTTTTCACTTTATCATATTTCAGTATCTTATAATGAACTATTACAAAGTAGTACAGTAAAAAAATTGCAATATCTCTTGTTCCAAAATTAACAGGGCCTGATTTATACAGCAAAGATTCTTTCAAGTTTAGCTTGCTACATTCATATTTCATAAAAAGACTCAGTTCGTCCACCATTTTTATTTACCATTTGAAACATAAAACCATCACCAAACTTCAGTATGGTTTGGCTTTACACTGATCCAAAGCAAATGGAAAGACAAACGTAAGCTTGTATGCTGAAACTTTGTGGCAATATGATTCAGATTCTGTGTCTCCCTCCCTCTCTCTCTGCCTCTCCCCAGCTCATGCTCTCTCTGTCTCTGTCTCAAAAATAAATAAATGTTTAAAAAATTAGAAAAAAGAATTTTGTATATTTTAAAAATCAAATCACAAAGACCATGTCCACGAAAGTTTGAGTACTCAAAAGAATAATCTCAATTTATGAAATTCTAATCTAGAGCAATGTAAAAAGGGGTCTGATGCAGTCCTGAGCCAATGCTAATCATAAGTACTGTCTCAATTTGCAGAGACATAAATATCGATAATTAAATGCAATTGAGAGATGTAGAATTGCCTGGATTATTTACATTTCTAAACTAAATTTGGTTTAGAGAAAAATAGACTAGTATAATATACCATTGACACTTAATTACTTATATTGAAAACAATGATAAATGTATAGTCATGAAGATGGCTTAAGGAGGAATGGGTTCAGTAAGAGTGGGTCAACTGACTATATGACTGTAATAAAGTTGTCTTATGATTCCCCATATTTACAGAATTATTACAAAAATTTTTATTCTGTCTCANTTTCAGTAAGAGTGGGTCAACTGACTAAATGAATGACTGTAATAAAGTTGTCTTATGATTCCCCATATTTACAGAATTATTACAAAAATTTTTATTCTGTCTCAGATTATTAAATTACAAAAGTCAAGTATGACACATTGATATACCGAGCAAGATTGTGAATTTGGGCCACATGTACAAGCCCATTATTTGATCTTATACTTAAACACACTGAATCAAACATATCTCAAAATTAAAAAGAATATATTATATGGAAACCCAACTTGACAATAAACTATTTGAAAAAAAAAAAAAGAAAAATAAAATAAAATACTGGCCATTAGTGTCTAAACTAGAAAGGAATTAATACCCTTTAAAATATTTTAACATTTTTTTGTAATTTTTAGAAGGTAAACAAAGATGTTGTGATATATCCTCTGAGATATTAAATATGACTTTAAAGTTTCATGGACAACTAAAAAAAGAATATATTTTTCATATTTTCAAATATACCACAGGTTAAAAATTATACCAATTACATATAAAAGTATATATTTTTGTAATAATGTCTAAAAGTATATATTTTTGTATTAATCCTGCTAATATAACTCTATAACAAACACCTTCATAGCTCAGTGGCTTAACACAATAAAGTTTCATTTCTCATTCACATTATGGCCCAGAGCCCTGTGCTGAAGCTTCTGATGAGTACTCACCAATTTCTAGGATACTTAAAGGCAATTGCATTAACAGCTGGTATATGCTTCAGGCATTCAACACTGAACCTGCTTCCTCATCCCTCCAATTATGTTGTACGCTTGAAATCCCATGTATTAAATCTCTTCTTAATTAAAATATTTGGAATGACTTCTATTTCCTGAAATGAGTTATATGGATGAACTTTGAGGGTTAAAGTCATTTTATCACTACATATTAAAAGCAGAAGACATGTCTTTAATTCTATAGTATTGGCTCCTTTACTCAGAGCAGTGATCTACTTATCACAATATTAATATATCTAAAGAGAGATCAAATGGTCACATGAAGAAATCATCAAGACTGGAATACAGAAGTCAATAGGAGTCATAAAATAAAAGTATGGAGTGCATGTTGCGATCAATCTTAGAAGACATGGATCTGACAGGTGAACTGGTATTTTCAATGGAGACACATAAATAACATCAGGCAATCCTAAGCCCTGTATAACCCACGCTCTGCACTTTCTGAACCTCTACTCTCTGATTCCATGCTTACTATGCAAGCAATTGCAAATGCTGCCGGTTAGATGCCTTGGTACAAGGATAAGCACCATCTAGATAAGGGACTCAACCATTCTTGTTATTAGAAGAGATATTGGATATTTTATAAACTGATAACTTATTTTTTGGTTAATACATGAGCCTCATATGTTATGTCGCTATCAATCGATCAATTCAATAACAAATGTCTGATCATTTGGGAAATACCAGTTTAGGGGCTATTTTGTAGCCTTTTTGGCAGTCATACTACTTGGCTTTTCTGGACAATTCTCCACAACCCAACAGTTACTTTCCGAACACTAAACGTGTAAATCCAAATATCAAAGAATGAGCAAATGCACTAAAATTACTCATTTCTACGAATGCTGTATTGGGGTCTTATTATTGTTTCAATGAGCATACTTTAAGAAGCAGGGACACAGAGCCAAAAACTTTATATAAAAGCCAAAAGAAAGGCCAGTCTAGCCTACATTTTATTCTCTTTACATTTATATTTGTTTTCTATCACTGTATATAGAATTACCATGAATGTTTCCAGTTAAAACAGCAAATGTATTATCTCAGTTTCCATGAACCAGGTGTCTAGGGACCAGCTGGCTGGGCTGGGTCCTCGGCTGGTCTCACAAGGCTGAAATCAACATATCAGCAATGCTGCAGCCACACCTAGTGTGCAGGATTTTCTTACAAATCCCTAGTTGTTGACAGAGTTCCATTTCTTGCCTGCTATTGTTCTGGGACTGGAAGCTACCCTTCCCCATCAGCAGTTTACAACATGGCTATTTGTTTTCTTCCAGGACTACATGACGTCTTTCTTACTTCTTCCTGTGAAACCAGCCAAGGAAGTCTCTCTGCTTTGATTATCACCTGCACCAAGAAAAATATCCCTTTTGCCAAATAGCACAAAATAATCACAGGAGTGACAGCTCATTATATTCACAGGTTCTGCCTATGCAAAAGAAATACAGGAGACAGAAATCTTGGGGATTATCGTAGGATCTTGCCTAGCACAGTATTATATACAAAGTTCTAACTACTTTTCTTCTTCCTCTTAATGTAGGTTGAAATATGTTTTCTTTTTCTAATGTCTAACTATGTACGATTTTTGTTGGATAATGAAATAAAACTTACCACATGTTTTATAATTGTCTCAATGGAATCACTGAGCCTAAGTTAGAAAAGTTGCCACTTCCTGGTCAGTTTTAAATTTCTCACGAAGTTAGCATCCCTGATTTGGATCAAATTAGATTAAATCAATTAAAATATAATTCCTTTATTAATCCAATTTTGGGGTCCTTTTTCTGTCAAAACTGTTTTGTAAGTAAAGACTCTTCGGTTTTCACTGAGGGAAAAATTTGAAGTGAAATGAATTGTAATTGTTTTATTTTCACTTTAGAAAAAAAAGAAATCAAGTCATAAATGTAAACTTTTAAATCATTCCCATTGGATACCCAGAACTATGTGCTTAAAAGTCCTGTGTAATTTTGCTATCTTATCACTACCTCTTTCTATAAGGGTGAGAAATGCTTTTGTTACTATTAAATTGTTCTTTCATGTCATTTCTTCTCTGTTGGCTCCTGGCAGTTGTTTAGAACTATAATGTTAAACTCCCACAAAGGAGTTGTGGTACAGGGCAGTAGATTACAAGCTGAGTTTACCAAGCATGCAAAGTAATGAAGGAATAACTCCTTGACTATGATTCAGTAGTGCCTGGATGGGGAGAACCAGGAGAGCGCCTTGTAGAAATTTAAAAAATGGGTTTCGATAGGGTCATCGCTGGCCCAAGCAGGAAATTGTTTCGAACTGGTAAATTAGATGAGTTCCTTTAATAGGCTGTTACTTTATCTGATTTATATATGGTCTGAAAGGTGGTCATTTACATTTTGAACTTAAACACAGTTAATCTTTTGAAAGTCTGTGGTTTCTTTTTCAGGAATAGGCAGCTATGGTATAATACAGAAAATTGTGTTCTGTCATGTTGTATAGGGTATCAGTTATCATAGTACTTGTAGAGGGGGTGGTGTCATAAGAACTTGAACAAATTATTCTTGAAAGGTTAAAGTATGCACAATCATTAGTGACTTAATAAAAAGAATGACTTCTATATTTGCCATTTTCATGGTAACTTTTAATAAACTTCTAATACAAAAAAAAATTCCCCAAACTAAGGAAAATAGAAAGCAAATTAAGAAACAAAACAAAAATATTCCCAAAACAGAAGTTGTTCTAATTTGCATCATTACTTGAGTTGCTTTCTTATAAATGTTGTAATCACCCTGAAATAACACCATTTTATATGATTAGTCACAGGGTTCAATATTTCATACCTAGATGAAAGTCTTAGGCTTACATTTTTATATTTAATGAAGTGTGGCTGTTAGCATTTTATGTGAAAGTCTGGGAACTTTGTAGTAAGCACTTAAACATTCCATTCACAATTAATTAGTATGAAAATGTTCCATGTTAAAATTCAGCACTGGCAGGTATGTGTATCAATTCAGAAAATTGAAAGGATGAAGAAACAATTAACAGATATAACAAGCCCTTTAGTTTTTGAAAAGGAACATGCTAATCTTCAAAAATTAAAATACTTTTCAAATATTTTTATATTGTTTTAGAATCAATAACAGTTATATATTTTCACTGTTGTTATACATTTAAAATAAAAATGGAATACCTGTCATAGTTAAGCTATGTCTTTAAAATCCCATATATTGCACAATATGTGTATACACAATAGCAGTGAAATTTAATAAATGCTTCCACTGGACTTGAATGAACTAGGATTTTCTTCTTAACAATTTTTAGAATTTCTGATATCTATAATAGTAAAATTCCTGTGACAAGAAATTCACATTTATGTTTCCGAAGGTAATATTTTCTCTCAAATACATTTACTGAAACCTGATTATTTGTTTAAAATATTGTAAGAAAATTGAATCTTTTCCCATTCTTTTAAATTGTTCTTAATGAGAATTTTATCATTATGAGTATTAGATTTGCTCCTTATGGTGCTAAGTAAAAGAGCTCTTTAAACTTAAAAAAAAACCCATGGACGTATTCAAAATTATTGGAAAGTTCATAATTGAAAATAGAGAGCTCATAATGCTCATTTGCAATTCATCCTAAGTCTGGTTTTTAAAATTTTTGTTTTTAAGGTTTAACTGGCTTCAGTAAAGGTAAAACTGGTGCCGTTTAGCACCCTGGACATTATGGGAGATTTTAAAGTGAGGCAAGAAGATTTATTCTCACCATTTTGGGCTGTCTGAGAGCAATGATGTGGAAATGATATTCTTGGCCTAATCTGTAGCGGCTCTAAATAGTGAGTTGTTATGTATCACTTTGACAGAGTTTCCTTCAGTAGGGATGTAATTCAGAGCTTGTAACATGAATGTTTATTACATATACATAAAAACAACAAAGTGTAACAGAAAGACCATCTTTTGAGATCATCAGAAGTTTAAAAAATATTTTACCCACTTCTATATTTCCTGATATATTTCTTGAAATACTGCAAATGACTTGAATTAAAAAGCAAACAAAAATACCACTGTTACCATAAGCTGTCACAAATTTTGCTCTTATGTTTCCTTAAATCTCCTATTTGATAACTGTTATATGAAAAATTATATTAAACACTTAGAAGTGTGCACCAGTTTACAAACACAATTTTCAATATCAGTTTAATTCATGGGGCTCCATGGTAGCTCAGTTGGTTAAGACTCAGACTCTTGATTTCTACTAGGGTCATGATCTCACTGTGACTTGAAGCCTCACATTGGGTTCTGCACTCACGGTGCAGAGACTTCTTAGAATTCTCTCTCTTTCTCTCTCTCTCTCTCTCTCTCTGTCACTCCCCTGCTCTCTCTCTCAAAATAAATAAATAAATACCCTATTATATATTCTATTGTATGTTTACATATAAATGAGATACATTTTATGTATATAACATCATATTTTCTTTGTTCATCCATTGACAGATGCTTAGGTTGTTTCTATATCTTGGCTAATATAAATAGTGTTAAAATGAATATGGAAATGCAGATAACTCTTTAAGGTCCTGATTTTATTTCCTTTGGTATAACCCAGATATNCTCTTGATTTCTACTAGGGTCATGATCTCACTGTGACTTGAAGCCTCACATTGGGTTCTGCACTCACAGTGCAGAGACTTCTTAGAATTCTCTCTCTCTCTCTCTCTCTCTCTCTCTCTGTCACTCCCCTGCTCTCTCTCTCAAAATAAATAAATAAATACCCTATTATATATTCTATTGTATGTTTACATATAAATGAGATACATTTTATGTATATAACATCATATTTTCTTTGTTCATCCATTGACAGATGCTTAGGTTGTTTCTATATCTTGGCTAATATAAATAGTGTTAAAATGAATATGGAAATGCAGATAACTCTTTAAGGTCCTGATTTTATTTCCTTTGGTATAACCCAGATATAAAACTTTAAAAAAAATAAATATAAAAAATAAAAAGATCAATTCATAAAATAATACTGCCAGAAGAAAGAGAAAAGATGTGGGAGGATATAGGGAAAGAGAGAAGACAAAATGACAAAAATATGTACTCCTTTTCTTTTTAATTGTATCTTTAGCAAAGCAACCTCTCAGTCCCAGCACAAAAAGCACTTGGCTAATGAATCTAAACTGTTAGCCTCTCTGAGATGGCTATGATTTGCCAGGAGGTTTATTGTATTTGTTGTAGGTTAACCTCAAGCACATTTAAATACTGACATGCTATTTCTGCTTCTGTAAATCCATTTGGCAAGCTTGTACTTGCCTGTTCTGGTTGACCACACCCACACCCTGTAAGCAAGGTTACGGAATACCACGTCACTATTCTACCCTGGTGGTCTGTCAGTAGTCACTACCCCATGGCTTCTCAATTGTCTAATTGTGGTTGGTCATTTTAAGACAAAGAACTTAACATTGATAGGTCCTGCCAAAACTAAGACTTGAGTGTCACAATGCAATTGGTTACCATGGTATGCTGTAAAATGTAATTGGTTAACTAAATAATGACATATTCTGCCTTGCTGAGATCCATATAAGCTTACTGCCACCTGTGTTTGGGGCCTTTCTCTGCATTTCTCTGTGAGATCAGGAGATCAGGTTTGGCCCTGCCGTAAAAAAAATCTTGCCTTGCTTCTTTCTATTTGGCGTTTGGTGGTCTTTCCGACAATCACCCTGCTTCATATTTAAGTCACCATAGTTTAAATACATTAGTGGATTTATCTCTTCTTTCTCTTAAACAAGTCTCAAGTTAAATATTACTCAAAATTTAAGGTAAAAGCAGGAGGGATCATAAAAAATCCTATTAACAAAAATCCAAGGATTTTTGACAAATATTTTAATATACATATCATAAAATACATATGCTTTTTTGTAGTGATGGTTATTTGTTAACAGTAATCACTTCAGTGACTTTTAAGAGTGTTTCTATTCCTGCCAATTCCTATTTCTTGCGAAACTGTGAGTGACTTTTTAAATAGTTAGCAACCAGTAGAAAGGTCTTTTTTTTCTTTCTTTTATTGATTTTCAACTATGGATTTAAGAATTCATTGGGGAGCCTGGGTGGCTCAGTCAGTTAAGCATCCAACTTCAGCTCAGGTCACAATCTCACAGTTCATGGGTTCAAGCTCTGCATCCAACTCTGTGCTGACAGCTCAGAGCCTGGAGCCTGCCTCAGAGTCCGTGTTTCCCTTTCTCTCTGCCCCTCTCCCACTCTCACTCTGTCTTCATTTGAAAATAAATAAAGATTAAAGAAAAGAAAAAAAAGAATTAACTAAGCATCCTGTATATATCATTTTAATTAACCTTTCAGTAGCATGTTACAGACAACTTGAAGCTCATTTTTCAGTGAGAAATTTGAGGCTGAGGATACAAGTGATTTTCCTCCAGGCTCTACATTTAGTAAATGCTGGAACCAGAATTCAAACAATATATTCTACTTTATAACCTGTGTCCTCAATCACTTTATTGTATTAACTTTTTATATTGCCATTTTTCTAACTCGTTCATATTACCAGTTTAACTATTTAACATAGTACTTTGCTACTTTTACAGCCATGCTGAAAACATTTTCTGCAGTAATGGAACTATTCTATAAAGATTCTTTCCCATATGATGGCAATCAGTAATATGTGGCTCTTGGGCACTTAAAATGTCACTATTGTGATTGAAAAACTATTTAATTTTAATCAATCTAGATATAAATGATCATGTGGGACTAGTGGCTATCACATTGTATAGTGCAGTTCTAAAATGTAGGCATATTAGTTTTTCTCAAAATACTCTTCTTGAAATAAAAAAATGGAACAAATAATAAAGTACAATTGTTAGAAGAATAAATGAAAAGAAAAGTAAAGTAAAAAATTATATATTCCTAGGTCATTTCTGGTAGTTTCCATGGCCTACTATCTGTTGGAACATACTGGCCAAGAAGAAAGCTATTATATAATAAGTTTATTTTATGTACATCTATTTTTCTGAAAATAAGTGGAGTGCTCTAGAGAGCTATTTTGGTTTTTAATCTAAATTCTCAGAAACTTGCAAGATATAGCCATGGATATAGATACAGATGTACATTTACATCTATAATGCATAGTTGTAGATATACATATATTAACATTATTAGCTCTTTTTCTTTTAAGAGTTTCCCACATTATTATCAAATTCATCATATACCAACAAACAGAAAATTTGGATACAAGATAAAATAAAAAATAAAATACTAACAATCTTCATGTTTGTACTGATTAATTACATTACAATTTTTTGTTTAGCACTGCATATTTTTAAAACTTTAAAATTAACCTAAGTGTCAGTTTCACTCTATTTCATCTTTAAAGTAAAAATTCTATAAAACACAATTTCCTACATTTTTTTCAGTACATTTTATATTTATCAGAGTCAATTGTTAGCTTTTGTGGTTTTTTTAATTGCATCTTCAGACATTTTATCTAAGTTCATTTACCATATCATGGCTTCTTTTCTTAATCCAGTAAATAGTAATGTTAAAAAAAGGAAAGAAAGAGAAGATAGATGATTTGTTCAAATGGGAATTTGAGTTGCAAACTTTCATTTTCCTAACTGCTAGTGTCAGTTATATCAACATTATTTTCATTATCAAGAATATAGCTGTTTAGTAGCTCTGCAAGGCATCTGTTTTGTATAGTAGATTAATAATTTATTCAAGCACTAAATCTTATTTGGCTTGGAAAATTCATAAATATTATAAATTGTAAATTTATAGAGATTATAAAAGATTATAAAGATTAAATGTACTATGAATACACCATGATATTCACATATAATCCTTCAATATTTAAAGGAGTTCAGATCATAAAGAGATCCTAAAACACCAGAATTAAATTGAAAGATTATTAACCTGATGCAAATATAATAGAGATTTTGCTTTGTGAAGTGATATATCCCTTCACAGATATGCTGCTTTATCCTCAGAAATTGTGATTAGACATTTAATTAATTCAAGCTGGAGGTGTGCAGACTGAAAATTAAATAAAATCATTTTGGTTTTGGCAGTAAAACAAGGCAGTCATCCAAGTGAGTTAAATAGCCATGAAAATCAGAACAGACTTCTAGAAAAGAGAAAATTTCCTCTACTTATACTGGTTATGTGTGCTATACATGTGATTTCTATAATAAAAAAAACTTAATATATAGGTACTAAAATAATAAATGTTTCTTTAAACATAGAAAAATATAAGTTGTTTCTTTCTCAAACTAGGGAAAATCACTCTCATATTTCAAACTATACTATTGGGGCACCTGGCTCAGTCAGTTAAGTGTCTGACTCTTGATTTCTGCTCAGGTCATGATTCCAAGGTTTCATGAGTTTAAGCGCCTCATTGGGCTCTGTGTGCTGACCTTGCAGAGCCTGCATGGGATTCTCTCTCTCCTTTTCTCTCTGCCCCTCTCCAGCTTACATTCTCTCTGATTCTCTCAAAAAAATAATAAATTTTTTTTCAAACTATGCTACAAAACTGTAGTCAGCAAAACAGTATGGGATGACACAAAAGTAGATACTGAGATCAATGGAATAGAATTGAGAGCCCAGATATAAAGCCGTGCTTATATGGTCAATTATTCTTTGGCAAGGAGGCAAAAACATACAATGGGGATAAACCAGTCTCTTCAATAAGTAATGTTGGAAAAACCGGACATATACATGCAAAAGAATGAAACTGGGCCACTTTCTTACACTATACACAAAAATGAAGTCAAAATGGATTAAAGACCTAAATATGGGACCTGACATCATAAAAGCCCTAAAAGAAAACATGGGTAGTAATCTCTTGGATGTCAGCCTTAGCAACGTTTTTCTGGATTGTCTCCTCCAGCAAGGGAAACAAATGCAAAAATAAACAACTGGGACTTCTGCAACTAAAAAACTATAGTACAGCAAAGAAAACTATCAAAGCAACAAAGAGGCAACCTACATAATGGAAGAAAATATTTACAAATGATATATCTGGTAAGGGGTTAATATCAGAAAAATACAAAGAACACATACACTGAACACCACAAAAGGCAAATAGTCTGATTTAATAATGGGCAGAGGACCTAAACAGACATTTTTCCAAAAAAGACAGAGATGGCCAACAGACACATGAAAAGATGCTCAAAATCACTCATCATTACAGAAATGCAAATCAAACCCACAGTGAGCCAGAATGTTTACTATCAAAAAGAAATAACAAGTATTCATGAGGATGTGAAGCAAAGGGAACCCTCATGCACTATTGGTGGAAGTGTAAATTGATGCATCTTCTATTGAAATTTCTCAAAAAACTAAAAATATAAACAGTATATGGTCCACTTATTCCAATGCCGGGTATTTACCAAGGAAAGCAAGATCAATAATTTTTAAAAATAAAAACATAAAAAAAGTTTAAAAATATTAATTCTACTTACATTATCAAGATCAGTGCTAGATTTTATCTTTTATGAGAAATACTCATGAGGAGGAAGAGATAAAGAAAAGTTCTCTCACTTTCCTCAAAGTTGTAATTTTAGTAGGATTTAAATCTAATATTTACTATCCACTTTGTAATATTTTGTTCCTTTTTTAAAAATTTTTTTTTTTTTTTTTTAATGTTTTATTTATTTCTAGGAGAGAGAGAGAGAGAGAGACAGCGTGAGCAGGGGAGGGTCAGAGAGAGAGGGAGTCACAGACTGAAACAGGCTCCAGGCTCTGAGCTGGCAGTCAGCACAGAGCCCGACGCGGGGCTCGAACCCACGAACCGCGAGATCATGACCTAAGCGAAAGTCGGATGCTTAACCGACTAAGCCACCCAGGCGCCCCGCCTGTTACATTTTTTAAAGCACTAGGCAACAAAGTATGTATGGCTTGACATCATTTTACACTTTACTATCCTTTTGGTTTTACCATAACTGTCCAGGGCTGGGCACATCTCCCATAAAATGTTAACGTTGTAACCATTGCTTCAGGCTCTGATTTTCAAAGAAGCCTGGCTAAGATACCTACTGAAGTTCAATATGACTATAACTTTATGTCAACAGCTTCATTCATGAATATAAAACTTAAGGAATTCTTAAAAATGTGCACTGGAAGACAGTAAAACACTATTCGTTATTCAAATCACCAATTTTTATAATAATGAAACTTGGAAAAGTCACTGATTCTACAATGAATATGTCATGATGAAGTCATAAAATGGAACAGTGTACACCAGTACATAAGAAAGAAAGCCCACACACCTACATGGGTATATTTAAAAATCACAATATTGAATTTAAAAAGTTATAGAAAAATTCACTGAGCATTATAGTATTTATGTAGTGTTTAAAATAATGTTTAAAAAAAATGCATTGCTTATGAGTATTTATATAGATGCTAAAGTTATAAAAGCAACAAGAAAACTATCAACAGAAAACTCAAGATGTTTTAGCAGAAGAGAAAATGGGATATGATCAGAGGGCAATTGCCAGGCTAAGAGTTGTCAGTAATATATTTCCTACCAAATATGTAAGCAAACACTTTACCTTCCATACTGAATGTAATAAAAGACATCCAAAGAACTCTTTTTTGTTGTTGTTGATTTATTTTTGAGAGAGAGAGTGAGAGAGGATCTGAAGTGGGCTCTGTACTGATACCAAAGAGTCTGATGTGAGGCTACAACTCATGAACAGTGAGACCATGACCTGAGCAAAGTCAGAAGCTTAACTGACTGAGCCACCCAGATGCTCCAAGAACTTCCTTTTAAAATAAATCCTAGGGGCACCGGGGTAGCTCAGTTGGTTGCGTATCTGACTCTATGCCAGCTCAGGTTGTGATGTCAGTGTCCTGGGTTGGAGCCTCATATTAGGCTCCACTCTGAGCATCAAGCCTTTAAGATTCTCTTTCTCAGGGTGCCTGCGTGGCCCAGTGGTTAAGCCTGAGACTCTGGTTTTGTCTCAGGTCATGATCTCATGGCTTGTGGGTTTCTTCAAGCCCTACTGCAGGCTCTATGCTTTGGGATTCTCTTTCTCTGGCTCTTTCTCTGCCCCTCCACAAGTTGTGGTCTCTCTCTCTCTCTCTCTCAAATGAATAAATAAACTTAAAAATACGAACATTCTCGGGGCGCCTGGGTGGCTTGGTCGGTTAAGCGTCCGACTTTCGCTTAGGTCATGATCTCTCGGTTCGTGGGTTCGGGCCCCGCGTCGGGCTCTGTGCTGACTGCCAGCTCAGAGCCTGGAGCCTGTTTCAGTCTGTGACTCCCTCTCTCTCTGACCCTCCCCTGCTCACGCTATTTCTCTCTCTCTCT
>NW_027531911.1:424500-514500 GCF_008692635.1 Crocuta crocuta
CTCTCTATTTCTCTCTCTCCCCCCAAAAAAAAAAAAAAACATAAAAAAAAAAAAAAACAGACCCAACTATATGCTGTATACAGGAGCCATAGTTTAGATTTGCATTTCTATGAAATATCTAAAATATACAAATTTTTAGAAAGATGCAAATGACTAAAACTACCTCAAGAAGATTCCAAATGTATGAATAGATCTATAACATTTAAGAGTTTGAATTAGTAATTTAAAAACTTCCCACAGAAACAAGTCCAGGCCAAAATATTTTCGAGGAGAATTCTATGAAACATTTAAGAAAGACAGAAATAGGTTGAAAGTAAAAGGATGGGAGTTATATCATGAATACGGCAATTTTAAGAAAGCCAGAGAAACTGTATTAATATTAGACCAAAATATTAGAACAAATTTTAATAGGTGATCAAGGAATATGTATGAAAAACCATCCATGAGGAAGATATAACAAGTATAAGTGCACATAATTATGGAGCCTCAGAATACATGAAGCAAAAATTGAGAAAATTGAAGGAAGAAGCAGACAATTCAATAATAATAATTGGAGCCTTCAATAGCCCACTTTTAATAACAAATAAGACAACTAGAAAAATGATCCAGGAAATACAGGACATGAACAGAAATAAACAACTAGATCTAACCATGAGCACTCCAGCCAAGAACAGAAAAATATACATTCTTTTCAAATATCTCTTGAATATCTTTTAGACAATGTGCTGGACCATAAAACAAACCTCAATAAATTTAAAAGGACTGAAGTCATACAAAGCAAGTTCCTTGATCATAATGGAGTAATGATAGAAATCAATAACAAAAAGAAATTTCCAAAAACATGAGGAAAGTAAATAGTATACTCCTAAATAACCAAAGAGTAAAGAAGAAATCTAAGGTAATCTAAGGTAAATTAGAAGTTACTTTGAGATAAATACAAATAAGGATACAACATACCAAAACTCATGAGATGCAGGAAATCAGTGCTCAGAGTGAAATATATGGCTGTAAGCCTCTATATTAAAAAGAATTCAAGATCTCATAAACTAGCCTTCCACCTCAAGACAGAGGAAGGAAAAAGAGCAGACAAAATACAAAGCAAGCAGAAGGATATAAAAAGAGATAGCAGGAATCAATAAAATAAGAAACAGAAAAACAATAGATAAATTGAGGAAACAAAAGATAAGTCTCTGAAAAGATTTTCTAGAAAGTAGCTAAACTAACCAAAGAAAAAAGACAGAAGGTCCAAATAATGGGTCTTTGAAGAAAGAATTATGGGAATAAAAAGAATTAGGGACACCTAAGTTACTAAGTCGGTTAAGCGTATGACTCTTGGTTTCTGCTCAGGTCATAAACTCAAGGTTTGTGGGTTCAAGCCACACAC
This sequence comes from Crocuta crocuta, assembly GCF_008692635.1. Lineage (NCBI taxonomy): Eukaryota > Metazoa > Chordata > Mammalia > Carnivora > Hyaenidae > Crocuta > Crocuta crocuta. Next base: position 425,885 of record NW_027531911.1, read on the forward strand.
TGGGCTCTGTGCTGACAGCGTGGAGCCTGCTTAGGATTCTCCTCCTCTCACTATCTCTCTTTCTCCCTCTCTCCATTCCTCCCCTGTTCCCTCTCCCTCCCTCTCCCCCCAAGATAAATAAGCTTAAAAATATAATGAATTAAATGACTCGGATGAAAATGGGCAACTTATGAGAAAAATGCAAACTACTAAAAATTGCCTCAAGAAGATTTCAAAATTATGAATAGTGTATAACATTTAAGAGTTTGAATTAATAATTTGAAAAACTTCCCACAGAAATAAGCCCAGGCCAATATATTTTTGGAGATGAATTTTATGAAATATTTAAGGAAAAGCTAATAACGATTTTTAAGCAACCTCCCCCCCAAAAAAATAAAAATAGTTTTTTATTTTATTTTATTTTATGAGTATTACACAGATGTCAAAACCTGGCAGACATTAAAAAAAAAAGACAACTGAGGACCAATATCTCTTATAATCGTAGATATAAAAGCCCTCAACAAAGTACTAACAAGTGAATCCAACTATATATAAACAATATTTCATACCATGTCCAATCCTGGAATTTAATCCAGGAATCAAAACCGTAATGATCAAGAATTTGTGCTATTAGAATAAAAGTAGGCACAAATATTAATGTGTTAGAATTAAAAGTATAGAAATAAACCTTCACATTTATTGTCAATAAATTTCATCAAGAATGCCATGACAATTTAATGAGGAAAGAATAATTTTTCATCAAATCAACTAGAAAAACATATCTACATGCAAAGGAATTAGTTAGACCCCTACATAACAGCATTACAAAAATAACAAAAATTAACACAAAATAAATCAAGGACCTGAAAATGTATGACCTAAAACTATAAAACTTTTACAAGAAAATGTCAACGTAAATACCCACGACCTTGTATAAGTAATGCTTCATTAACTATACCACCAAAAACAAAAGCAATAACAAAAAAATGGGTAAACTGGACATCAACAAAAGAATATGAATAGACATTTCTCTAAAAATATACAAATGGTCAATAAAATAAGCATAAGAAAAGAGTCTGAATATAATTACTCATGAGAGAAACGCAAATTAGAACAGCAATGAGAGACCACTTCACACACCACTAGTGTGAATAATCAAAATGATAGATAATAACAAGTATTGGTGAGAATATGGAGGAATTGGAGCTATATACATTGTTGGTGGAAATTTAAGATGGTACAATCACCTTGGAAAACAGTCTGGCATTTTCTCAAGAATGCGTGTAGAATTATCATCTGCCTCAGAAATGCTATTCCAAAAGAAATAAAAACACACACACACACATATACACACACAAAAACAGACACACCTACAAGCTTAACACAAATGCTCATGGTAGCAGTATTTACAATATCTAAAAGATGAACATGTCACATATGTCCATGAACTGATGACTGAATAAATGAAATATAATCTATCCCTAAAATTAAATATTATTCTGTAGGAAAAAATGAAATACATATGTTACAATGTGAATAAACCTTTAAAATCTAGAGCTAAGTAAAACAAATTAGTCACAAACTACCCCATCCTGTATGATTACATTTCTATAAAATATCTAAAATATGCAAATCTATAGAGATAAAGTAAATTGCTTCAAGTTAGGGTGAAAAAAATGGAAGGGGATGCTGATGGGTACAAGATTTCTTGATGGAGATATACAAATGTGCCTAGGTTGATTATGGGGATAGTGTACAAATCTATGAATACATGAAAAAACATGCTACTTTAAATCAGTGAATTGTATTCGTGGATGTGAATTACATTCCTATATAACTTATAAAACTTGGTACACAAAAAACTCCAATCCTTTTATAAAATAAGCAGACAATATTATTGATATAATAAGATATTATTGATATAATAAATGAACACGTTAAGTTGAATTTTAGCTTTGGGATAATTCTGAAGACAAAATGCAGTAATTTTAATATGGTTATAGACAGAAACATACATTTGAGTATCTGCTGACAATATAAACATAAATGTATGGACAACTGCTGTTTGAAGGTGAAAGTTGGAATGGGACACATTAAGAGAGTTGGGTATTTATATCTTTGTTTTATAAATACAAAGTCAACATATTCTGTCTGAATATGATAAAATTTATAAAAATATGCTTATATTTCTTGAATTACAGAAGTTTACTGTGGAAGAATAAAGTGATCAATCTATATTGATAAAGTTGGAAGAGTGTAGGGAGCCAGGCAAGTGTTCTTTTTAGATACATCCCATTTTATAAAGCAAGACGATAGTACATAAAATGCAAAATAGACAATTAAACAAATGCATACATAAAGAAATAAGTGCAGTATGATTACATTCTTTAGAGATATTGTGTTAAATACCATAAACCATGCGGAGTGTAATATGTTGTTTGAGGAGTACCTGGGTGGCTCAGTTGGTTAAGTCTCCAACTTTGGCTCAGGTTATGATCTCACAGTTGATGAGTTTGAGCCCCTCATTGGGCTCCTCACTGACAATGTGGAGCCTACTTGGGATCCTCTCTCTCCCTCTTTTTCTGTCTCTCTCTCAAAATAAATAAATAAACTTAAAAATGATTTTAGCAACACTGACAACAAAAACCATGTTGCTTTGAGGAGCAAAATTAGTGACAAGAAAGGTAGTTTCAGGTTACTGATAGTATTATTTTAAGTCTTTTGGTAAAATATTTTTTACAAAAAAGGAGAGAGAGAGAAAAAAACACATAGCATCCAGTTCTATGAAATAGTAAAATATTTTCATATTCTTTGCTTGCAGTTGCAGAATCTGAGTCCAAGGAACGAAGAGTAAGACATAAGGCAGAAAGGTGTATATTTGCTAGGTCAGGATGTTCCTTTATTAGTGGTAAAGTGAGTAACATTAGATATATACATCATGAACCAAAAATTAGTTGGGGCACTGAGAAAAGCTGGGGCCAGAAGGTTTTTCTAAAAGACTTATATTAGTTGGGAGTTTAGCTGCAGGTAAAAGAAAACCAATCAACATAGCCAAAGCAAAATGGGACATTTCAATAAGACTATTTACAAGATAACCTGTGGATCCGAAAGGCAAAAATGCAGCATGATGATGGGAAACTAGAAGTAGAAATAAGAGAAATATTAGGAAGCCAGGCAATATGCATTGCATCACATTCACTTAAAAATAGGGTAATCTAGGCTCACAGGAAAATTGACAGGAAGGTACACATATTTCCCATATACTCCCCACCACTCATGTACAGCCTCCATCATTACCAACATCTTTCATCCACGGTACCACTGTTACAATTGGTGAATTGGCACCAATGCATTATTATTATTCAAGTCCACAGTTTATACATTAGAGTTCCGTCTGGTGTCGTCCTTTCAGTGGGTTTGAACAAATGTATAACTATAGGTATCCACCATTAGAATCCCATACAGAACAGATTCAGTGCCCTCAAAATTCTCTGTGTTCCAATTATTCATCCCTCCTTCACCCCAATCCCTGACAACTACTGATCTTTTTCTTGTCCCTATAGTTTTGCCTTTTCTAGAATGTCGTATAGTTGGAATCATAGAGCATGTAGCCTTTTCAGACTGGCTTTTTTCACTTAGTAATATGCAGTTAGGACTTCTACATGTCTTTTCATGTCTTGATAGTTTCTTTTCAGCATGGACACATTCCATTGGGTAAATGCACCATGGTTTCTTTGTCTATTCACCTACTGAAGTGTATCTTGATAGCTTCCATTTTGGCAATTATAAACAAACCTACTACAAATATGCATGTGCAGGCTTTTATGAATGCTGTTCCCCTCTAACCCTGAGCTGAGGTCTGGACTGCACATCCAGACCAGCACAGGAAAGAGTTTCTAAAGCACACCATTGTAGCTACTGTACAGACCAAACCTAAACAGACACACCAGCCTTCTATAGTACTGGAGATGTTAAAGTTTCAATTCAGGCAGTGATGAGGCCTCACTAAGGAATTCAGACATTCAGTTGAAGCTACAGGAAAGGTTTATTTTAAGAAGAAGAAAAATGTCCTAGAAAAAGGACCAACACAGAGTTAAGCAAAAAAACAGAAACAGACCTGCCTGACCTAACAAATCATAAATCCGAACCTCACATGATTAAAGCAATTCGGTAATAATTTAACTGCTCTACAGAACAAAATTCAGTGTTCTTTAAAGTAAAGGTCACCAAATTCATTCATTAAGGAATCAGATAGTAAATATTTTAGGGCCATATGGCCTTTATTGCAAGTATTCACCTTTACCATTGTAGTATGAAAAGTCATATATTCACTTATCTTCAGTATAAGTGACTAGACAGTTTACCTAAAAGGCAAATATTTTCAGACCAGATTAAAATGCATGCAAATAGTAAGCATAAGAAGGTTTGGAAAGTCTTATTATTATCTGATGCAGAAAACTTCAAGACACAGACATAAAAAGAGACATTTTAGAATGCTAAAAGGGTAAATGAATCAAGAAGACATAACAATCATAAATATTTATACACCTAGTAGCAGAATGTCAGGATACATAAAGCAAAGGCTGATGGAAGTAAAGTGAACTAGAAACCTTCAGTTTCCAGAAATAGAAACTGATAGAAATGGGAAACTAGATACTACTGGAAGGAATCATGTGAATTTTCTGTTCCTAGTTGTGCTTCCCCATTTCTATATTGGACCCACTTAATCAGTCTTCTATTTCTATCATTTCATCCAAACTGTGCTTTTCAACATCACCACAGGCCTCTACATTGCTTAATCAAATAGTCATTTCTTTGTCTTCATTTTCTTGCCCTTATGAGCCACTTTTAGTGCTTGCTTGTTCTTTTCTTTATTTTTCTTTTTCTTTCTTTCTTTCTTTCTTTCTTTCTTTCTTTTCTTTCTTTCTTTCTTCTCTCTCTCTCTCTTTCTTTCTTTCTGGCTTGAAGTTTTTATTTAAATTCTGGTTACTTAACCTATAGTGTAATATTAGTTTCAGGTGTACAATTCAGTGATTCATCACTTACATACAATACCCAGTGCTCATCACAAGTGCCCTCCTTAATGCCCATCCCCAATTTAATCCATCCCACACCCACTTCCCCTCCAGAACCCTTCAGTTTGTTCTCTATTTTTAAGAGACTCTTATGGTTTAACTCCATCTGTTTTTATCTTATTTTTCCTTCCCTTCCCTATGTTCATCTGTTATTTCTTAAATTCCACATCTGAGTGAAAACACATGATATTTGTCTTTCACTGATTGACTTATTTCGCTTAGCATGATACACTCTAGTTCCATCCACGTTGCTGAAAATGGTGAGATTTCATTCTTTTTGATCACTGAGTATTATTCCATTGTATATATATGCCACATATTCTTTATCCATTCATCATTCAATGGTCATACGGGCTCTTTCTATTATTTGGTTATTATTGATAGTGCTGCCATAAACATTAGAGTGCATGCACCCCTTCTAATCAGCATTTTTGTATCCTTTGGATAAATACCTAATAGTACAACTGCTGGGTCATAGGGTAGTTCTATTTTTAATTTTTTGAGGAAACTCCACACTATTTTCCAAAGTGGTTTCACCAGTATGCATTCCCATCAACAGTGTAAGAGGGTTTCCCTTTCTCTGCATCCTCACCAACACCTCTTATTTCTTGTATTGTTTATTCCTTTCTTCTTATAGATTCCTTCATGATCCCTTTCTTAATTTTCCTTTCTTCTTGATGTATGTTCTTCGTTTGGCCTCCACATTACCTAACTATCCTACAGTTACACTTGCAGCTTCTTCTTAGTTCCCCTGTTAGCTTTCTAAACTAGAAAGAGTCCCAGAAGACAGTCTTTAATTCTTTCTTAATCTACACTTCTTGCTGGGTAATCCCATCCACTCCCATGTCGTTAAATACCATCACTTCCCTGAGAATTTCCAAAGTCCTATATGCAGTTCAGATCTCTGTATAACATTCACGCTCATACATCTAACTGCCTGCTTGACTCCACTTAAATGTTGAATTCCCATCTAATACTAAACTCTCCCCCTCTCCCAAAATCAAAACCAAACAAACAAACAAAAAAAAAACCTTGCTTCTTCTATGTTGTTCCAATAACTGCAATTTGTATTTGCTCAGGCCAAAACCTTCATGTTATAATTGACCTCTCCATTCTAAAATCTTTCTATCCAATCCATTTGCAAAAATAGTTTCAAATATATTTTGATTTAGACAAGTTTTCAATCACTTCATTGTTTATCCCTGCCCTGGCCTTATTATCCTTAACTGGCTTTCTTGTATTTAGTAGTTTTCTAATATGTTCCCTGATTTCATTCTTTCCCCTATGCCTATCCAGTCTGCTCTCCAAATTTAATGAGTCTTTCTTCTTTGTTATATAAATCAGGTCCCTGCCTCAGAATCTTTGTCACTGCCTTGCTTTCAGCCTAGAATGCTGTGCCTTGGTTACCTACACAGTTTCCTCTTGCCACCCTATAAAAAATGCTGCATTTCTCATCTTTATGTCATCGACCCTTTTTATTCTAGTGCTTAGTGCTTTTCATCACCTTACATATGTTTTTTATACTACTTCCTACCTTGTCCCATATAGACATAAGGATTATGAAAAGTTGAACTTTGCTTTGTGCTTTTTGGTATTCCCAACACCTAAAACAGAACGTGGCATACTAGTGGCTGCTTAGCAAACAACAAATTGTGGCGGAAGCTTAGAAAAAGTAAGAAAATAGGTAACAAGGTGGAAGGTTTAAGCAGAAACAAGGAGAGCCATGATATGACTTGGAGCAGAATAGTGACTTTATTGTTTCAGAGTTCTAAACAATTACTTTAAGAGAAAAGTATAAGTCTGGGGGACCACGGAAGAAGAAAATGCAACAGCCTATTTAAAAAGCTTAGTTAAAAGATTATTTTGAACTTGATTAGTATATCATTATTTGATTCTGGCTTTTGCAACTAAGTGGGTAATTAGTGGCCTGTACTGGAAACAATTTTTGGACATGATACACCATAGAACTATGAATCTGAAAAACATAATGAGAAATGTGTGTATTGATGTCAACTGATCGCTCAGATAAATGTCAAGTTATAAAACAGCAAAATATTCTCAATATCATAACTAACATATGCCATTTGTATAATAAAATAGAGGAAAGGAAATACATGTATCACCTTGGATATGTATAGTATATTTTCAAAATTCTATTTTTAAAAAACATAATGAAATTGTTTGCCTCTATGTGCAATGAGATGTCTGAAGGACATAAGTGGGAGCAAGAATTTTTGTGGTATACAATTGTGCAACTTTCCAATTTTGAAACCTGAAAAGTTTTACCTATGTAAAATAATTATATAAAATTGAAATGTAAAATATTATAAACTGAAGAAAACAATTATTTACTTGGCATGTGTGGAGGCATGTTTTTGTTATTTAGTTGCAATTTATTTTAGAGAAGAGATTTTGAATGTTGGAGACAGTATATAACTATATACCCTAGATTGAGATGTAGGGCAAGATCACATCTCTATTTTTCAAGATATATATACTTTATATATATTTTCCAGATATATATATATATACTTCATATATTTTTTCAAGATATATATATAATATATATATATTATAAAGTATATATTTTTAATTACTGTACTTCTATTGAATCTCTTGTCAGTTATTCATTTAAAAGTTGGGGTCCCTGGGTGGCTCAGTTGGTTGGGCGTCCGACTTTGGCTCAGGTCATGATCTCATGATTTGTGGACTCAAGCCCCACATTGGGCTCTGTGCTCACAGCTCAGAGCCTGTTTAGGATTCTGTGTCTCCCTCTCTCTTTGCCCTTCCCCCGCTCATGCTCTGTCTCTCTCTGTTTCAAAAATAAATAAACATTAAAAAAATTAAAACTGTTATGCTCCTAGGTACAGAACAATTATAGTAGGTATCTTTTAAATTTTTAGAAATAACATAGAAATCAATTTTATAGGAAAGTCAACATTAACAAAATTTTCATAAATTATATAAATTAGTGATTATTAACATAATTTGTTACTGACTAATGCCCATGACCATAACAACCAGTAGAATGTTTCTCCTATGAATAATTTATTCTATGAATAATTTAATAACTACTTATTGTTGACTAAAGGACTTTAATTTGTTGTTATTAAGTCAACACATAAGCAAATTTACAAACAATGTAGAACAAACCTAGTGGCTTCATACAGTACAGTTTTTATTGCTTCTGATTCAGAAAACTTCATTTTTCACTTAAACTACATATTTACCTGAAAGGGCTGGTTTGCCATTTGCCAAGTGCTATATAAAAATGTAACTTGATCTATTTCACTCATACAGTGGTTGTGAGACTTTTTTTTGATAACATGTAAGATACATTTTAAAACAAAACATCATTTGCATTTATATTTTAATATTTCATAAAAAGTTAATATAAAGCATAGTACATCTATAATCAAAATTTTCTTCTATACCAAAAGGATAATTTGGTTCTATAGAATATTTCAATGTAAGGAAAATCTCATATTTGCCACTCTTGGTTTAATTTCCAAATTTGGTAGCTAAATAATGGAAGAATTTTAGTATGGTTAGAAGAGAAAAAAAAAGTTAATGTATTCAATATATTAAAACATTTTTTAAAAAAACAAAAGTTCTAGGGGCACCTGGGTGGCCTAGTTGGTTAAGGTTCTGATTTGATTTCTGCTTGAGTCGTGGTCTCATGTTCATGAGTTTGAGCCCCGCATAGGGCTCTGCGCAGGCAGTGCGGAGCCTGCTTGAGATTATTTCTCTCCTCTCTCTCTCTCTCTGTCTCTCACTCTCTCTCTCTCTCTCTGTCCCTATACTGCTTGTTTTCTTTCTCTCAAAATAAATAAATATACTTAATTTTTTAAAAATATTAAAAAGTAAAAAAAATAAAATAAAATTCTAGGGACACCTAGGTGGCTCAGCATTAAGCATCAGACTCCCCCTCAGGCACAATCACATGGTTCGTAAGTTCAACCCCCACATTGGACTATGCGCTGTCAGTGTGGAGCCTGCTTCAGATCCTCTGTCCCCCTCTCTCTCTGCCCCTCTCCTGTGCTCACTCTCTCTCTCTCAAATATAAATAAACATTTTTTAAAAAGTTAAAAAATCTACTAATAGAAATGCAGAGGAAAATTCTTTCTTGTAGACAACTGGTTATTGGTAGTCAAAATATGTGTTGGCATTCAGATGTGCTGGGTAATTAAAACTCTTCATAAGCCAGTTGTACATAATTATATTGCATGAATACATTAAGATTTTTTTAATATTTCTAGTGGAATATGGTTTTGATTGATTTAATCCTCACAGTATTGTGGATGTATAAGTCTCCTTGGAAATAGTCTTTGGCCTGCTCATACAGCAACAGATGCACTATTTGCATAAGAAGGATGTTATATGTGGGCTTGTATTTTTGGCTGCTTCTAGATTTATGACACCAATTCATTTTTTTGCACAGATGGGAGAAAACCTGACAATGTGAAGAGAAGAGTTAATTGATTTCCCTTTTAGAAATTGTTACAATTCCTCTGATTTATCTTTTCATATAGGTGAGTCTGACCATTCATGGACATATATGAAAGAGTAAATTTTCAGTCATTCTATAACTGCAATATTAACAAATGAAGCTGAAGATGATGCAGACAAATAGGAGGAAGTATTAATCATATTAACAAGTAAATGTGCTCATTCTAATTTGGAGGTGAAAGGGCCATTTACAATACTGAACTGAAAACAAAATAAATGGCTGATAGTTCCAGGAAAAAAAAATTCTTTGTTTATGTAACATATTAAATTGTTACATAAATAGCCATTTTTTAACAGAAAACTATAATTTATACTAAACTATACAATACACCATTATATTCTTTGGAAATCTCTTTCTTATTCTAAAAAAATCTTGTCTTTGAATAATATATTTAAAATGCTTAGCAATTGTATACTGAATTTTCTTACTGTTTAAGATACTACCTGACAAGAAATACGTACTATTTTAAATAATTTAAAAAAAAAGTAAATAAATAATTTAAGTGGAAGTCAGTATAAATTATACATCATACTTTATAACGTCAATAAAATGTTTCTTCCAAATAGTATGATTTCTTTGTTTTAAGGATATCCTAAAAGGGGAAAAAGATTTTGAAAGGAAATTTTTATTTCAAATAGACTGTATAATTGGTTTTATGTTTTTCTCATCATATACAGTATCTTTATGTACATGTTATGAATATTTGTTTATGCATATATATATGCATATAATTATAGGCCCACAGATAAAGTTCAAGATCTTTTTCCTTATATATCTAGATATATATAGATAGATAGATAGATATAGATAGATATATAGATAGATAGATATAGATAGATAGATTTGCATGTATCTATGTAAATTATGTGCATATATACATTGTATAGATGTATATATGTATATATCTATAGAGTCTGCATATGTATTTCTATTTGTGTATTTGTCATTGATATATAGGATAAAATTAACTTTTTCTTCTTCAAAGAATTTAGACTCTAGTGACAAAGATATAATATTTGGGTGAGTTTGGTGGTAGAGAAAGACATGACAGATGAAGTACACTTTCTAGAAACAGGAAAAAGAGAATGCTATCTATTCACATGAACAGCCACAAATAATAGCGCAGAAAACACAGTCAAAAAAGGAAAATGTATATGCAGTATTGTGTTGTTACTGGTGAAACAGGGGAAACAACTAAGTTTGAGATATAGATGGGGCCGTTTTTTGTGTATAAGGAAAAAGATCTTGAACTTTATCTGTGGGCCTATAATTATTTTAATGAAGAGATTAAATAATAACACTTGTTTCTTAAAAAAGATTATTCTGGTAGATATGTGGGAAATAAATGTAATGACTTAAGATTAGAAGCAGGGATACCAGGTAGAGAATGTTGCCACTTATAAGGATAAATGTTACAGCGTTTGAACAAATCCCGTGGTAATAGAGGTAGAAAAGTAGAATACTATGAGAAGTAGTTATGAAAGTATATTAAACATTTTTCACTCGTTTCTTTTCAAAAAGCTAAAATATCGATCTCTAACCTTATTTGGCATTTCAAAATATATAACATGACTAAAACAAATAAAAGTAATGATAATAGAGATAAAGGGATATATTCACATTAGATATAAATAGATATAGATATATAGATACATAAACAGGGAGCAATGAATGTTAATATTAATGAAAATAGAGGAATTGCAATGTGAACTTGGCCATGATTGGGGTTAAACTGAGGAATATTTTATGCAGAGTTATTGCTGAAGCCTAAATACAGCTCATTTTCATTGTATTTTATTTTTAGATTTTGTAATGTCTGAGGCATTTTAAAATCTGTTCTAACTTTTAAGTAACTGGCTAGGAAGAGAACTGAGTGACCTGCTTTTTAACAAACCAGAAATCTCACTGAGGTTTTTAACTTAGTAAGAGGAGCAAAAGTTTAAGTGCAGATAGACAACTGGGAATTCAAGGTCTGTTTAGAAAATACCTAAAGTGATTGCAGCTACATACAACATATGAACTTCCACTGTCCCTATGCTGATCATGTTCTATCATTTTCATGATTATTTTATTATTTGCATTTAAGACATGTTTTCTATATGTAATTGTGCATGTACAGTTAAGAATATGCAATTCTGAGGGATAAAAATGTCTCTGCGGAATAACATAACATGAGGAAGATCTTTATCTGCTGTCATTGCATGGCAAGAAAATACAACAAAGATAATATCTATGACTAATGATAGAGATTTAAATGCTACCTTTGAAACTGAAGGATCTGCAATATTATCTCACAGCTTGTATGGGTTCCCTACTTCCCACTTCCCTAAAGAACAGCACAATGAAAGCCAAACATTTACCAATGGGTTATACCAAAGGGAAGGATCCCCAAAATTATGAGATTTAGGGCTCATAATGGGATGATAGGGACATCTGTTCAACCTTCTCTTTAAAGAAAAAGATATTCTCTGATGGAAAGAGAGAAAGCACTGCTAGGTTTATTACCCTGAAATGTATCAAATGTTTCCAAGGTCAGGAAGAAGAGGGTTTTACATTTTCAAATCATTTGTGGCTTTCTATGTTGAAGATATCTTAGAGATACTATCTCTACTTAGATAAACTATATCTAGTTTCTAAAGCTTCCAGCTATGCAAGCATTCTTTCAATGTTCTTTGCTCAGATGACCTAAACGATGCAGAAGCCTGGCATCCAAGAATTGTTTTCTAATACAATTCGAGTCTGATTTTTCATGTATCTAATAATTATTATAGTATATTCCAGATATTTGGAAAAATAATATTATCATGAACACCCATGAATATATTCCTACACTTCATTTATTTTTAATATTTTGCCATATTTGACTTTTTTATTTTATTCACTGTGGTAGACAAAACAATCCCCACCCCAAAAATGTCCATCCAGGTTCTAATTTGTGACACTTGTGCATACGTTATCTTATGCGGCAAATGGGCTTTGCAAATGTGACAAAGTTCAAATCCTTTTATTTTTTATTTTTACTTTTTTTGGAAGAGAGAGTGTGAGCAGGGGAAGGGCAGAGAGAGAGCTGTCAACACAGAGCCCAATGTGGGGCTTGAACCCACGGACCGTGAGATCATGACATGAGCCGAAGTCAGACACTTAACCGACTGAGCCAGCCAAGTGCCCCTGAAGTTCAAATCTTGATATGGGGAGAGTATTCTGGATAATCAGAGTAGACCTACTGCAATAAGAGTCCTTGTAAGAGATTGGTAGAAGGGGAAGAGTCAGAGAATGATTGGAAGATGCTGCAAATCTGGCTTTGAAGTTCAAGGAAGAAGCCATGAACCAAGAAATTCAGGTAGTTTTTAGAAGCTGAAAAAATGCAAAAAACAGATTTTACCCACAAGCCTCCAGAAAGAACAAAGTCTGGCTGACAACTTCATTTTAGTCCAGTGAAACTCACTTAAGAGTTCTGAGTTCCCTTCCAGGATCCCCTGACTACTTAATTTCTTTTTAATGTGCATACATTAAGGTTTACTCTTTGTGCTATAAAATTCTATGGGTTTTAAAAAATACTTAATGTCTTTTACTCACTATTATGTATCACACTCAATAGCTTTACTGTTCTAAAAAATTGCCTGTTTTACTTATTCACCTCTCCCCACCCCCACCCCAGCCCCAGTCCAATGGCAATTCTCTGATATGTTCTCCTTTTCATGAATGTCATACAGTTGGAATCATGTGATATGTAATTTTTCAGACAAACTTCTTTGACTTAGCAATATGAAGAAAAATAAAATAATATTCCCAGGTTAATTACCAAGGTGTATAAGATCAGCATTAGTAGTTATGCATTTGTGTTGACATGAATGCATCATACTTAAATATCTAGTTTTTCTAAATAGTTTTCTAAATTGTTATAATGGAAAGTAAATAAAAATAAACTTAAACCATGCCATTTTGAACATTTTTCTTAGTAAAGGTTGGCAATAGATGATATTATCTAAATGAGGACTTAAAAAGTGATGCAATTTATATTGGCATGAGCTAATTTTAAGATCTATTTTGAACCCCATCTAAACCATCTGGGGAGAAATTCCTTCAAGGAAAATAAGAACACTTTGCATTATGATTCTATTTGCTACCATTAGCAGACACTGTGGTCTTGTTAATCACATCTGTTCTTTAACATTATCTGGCCGTATGTTTATGCAGATGAAACACTAATACTTATTGACTGCACAATCCCATTAATCTCCACCATCCTACCAACAAATAAAATATTCTCCAGTGATATGTTCATTCAAATACTGTAATTTCTATATTGATTAAATTGTACCCACTGATTTATCCCAGTCCTGACCTTCACTTCTCCATCCTCTCTCTTGTACGCTGAAGATCCGTTCTGTGGTCACCAAAAGAGAATACCATGCATCCTCATGATCTTTACAGAATCCACCCAAAATTCCTTAGCAGAAATTTTCCTCTTTCCCAAGAATATCCATTTATTGTAGTGCTTATCTCTGAACTCCCTATGCATAGCCTTTGTTCAAACCCCCATGTCATCTGTATATGACATTAAAACCTTCACCCTCAGGTATCATTTTCCAGTCTCCTAGTCACTTGGTCACTGTTTTATGGAGTTCTTGATTCTAGTCTCAGTGTCTTTCTATCTACACCTCTCTCTCACTCTCCCTTTCTCTCTTTATCACTCTCATGCTCTCTAGCTCTTTCTCCCTCTGTGTCTCTCCCTGTCTATCTCTGTCTCTCTCTCTGTCTCTCTCTCTCTGTCTCTCCACACACACCATAAAAATTGTCATTTTCATATGGGTAAATCATACATTTAAAATTCAGCATTATCTTCTCAAGGAAAGTGCGGAAATGTGCTAGCAACAGACTATGCTTACAGGAAAATGAATGAATGCGAGCAAATATCTTTGCTGTATTCTGGCATTGCTCTTTAAGATAATCTTTTGTTACCTTGTTGTTTTCTCTAGCACACAACATTTAGTGATTCAAAATGGAAATCTTGAGAGGTAATTCAAGGATGGGATAAGATAATATGTATGTATGTATACATTAGTAAAGCTAAACAGAATCCTTTTGGTTTGATAAAAGTTTTTGTATTATTTCAAGGTAGAGAAAATCAGAAGCGCTATCCTATATGATGTTTTCTATTCAATGTTTTGTGAAAATTAACAGCTGATGATTTTAAATGTTCTGATTTAAGTATTTTCTCCACTCTATTTTAATGAGATAAAAATGATACTGTGCTTTTAAATCCATCCTAAACAACTGTGAGGGGCTTTTTATCATGTCCATCACTTTGTACCACCTCACATCATATTTGCTTATATCTTATTCCTCATGCCTACAAAATTTACTTTTTTTCTCCATCTAATTTCATGTTAGAATGTAGTTTCAAGTGAAGAAGTACAATGACGTACTCACTGGCCAGGAGACAGCACTAGGGGAAACCAAATTCTCTTCTACATTTCCTGTCATAAGTTTGGTTCTCATTGCTAAATTCCAGTAAACATGACTTGTTTTTTAATGTTTATTTGTTTTTGAGAGAGAAAGAGTGTGCAAGAGCAGGGGATGGGCAGAGAGAGAGAGGGACAGAGGATCCAAAGCAGGCTCTGCACTGACAGCAGAGAGGCCTATGTGGAGCTTGAACTCACGAACAATGAGATCATGATCTGAGCCAAAGTGAACTCGGGCACTTACTTGAGCCATCCAGGTGCCCAAAACATAACTTTTTAATACATTATTACTTACTTATCAAAAGTTTTCTAAGTTAAAGATTTGATTGCTTCCTTAAATTCAGTCCTATTTCAGTAAATTAAATATTTTAATTGTTATTTTTTTCAAGGATATATAGGAATTCTCATTATATCTTATATTACTGTTTTTTTTAATGTTTTTTATTTATTTCTGAGAGAGAGAAACAGCATTAACAGGGGAGAGTCAGAGAGAGACACACACACACACAGAATCTGAAACAGCCTCCAGGCTCTGAGCTAGCTGTCAGCACAGAGCCCGACACGGGGCTCGAACCCACGAACTGTGAGATCATGACCTGAGCCGAAGTTGGACATTTAACTAACTGAGCCACCCCGGTGCCCCTTATATTACTGGTCTTGTGCAAAACACTGTGCTCACTTTGCACTATTTTTTTCTGAACTGTATAGCTGTCTAGCTCTGTGTGGATATATGGATAATTATGTGACTAGAAACATACTGTTTAAAGATAATGGCTGGCTAATATTAGAAATGAGTTTACTGTGATGGAAAGAATACTGAAGAGATGCCTGGGTGGCTCAGTCGGTTAAGAGTCCAACTTCGGCTCAGGTCATGATCTCACGGTTGGTGGGTTCGAGCCTCGCGTCGGGCTCTGTGCTGACTGCCAGCTCAGAGCCTGGAGATTGCTTTGAATTCTTTGTCTCCCTCTCTCTCTGCCCCTCCTCTGCTCACGCTGCCTCTCTCTCTCAGAAAAAAATAGGTACTCAGGATACTTCTTAATAATAAAATACATATGTGTTAAGTATTATACTAACAAGCATGTTAATATAAAGATAATGTAAAGGTTCCTTTTAAAAATGTATGTTACAATAATTTTTTAAAAAGTTATACTGGGATGTTAAGAACCTAAATATAGACTCGAAATAACTACATGTAAGAGTAAACTTTAATAGATGATTATTTGTGTCATTTTCTGAAAACCTTGTATCGATCATATTTTGAGTGCCTGAATATATTATAGTCAAACTAATACTTTAAAATAACTGACCCATTTGGGGTGCCTGGGTGGCTTAGTTGGTTGGGTATCTGACTTTGGCTCAGGTCATGGTCTTGGGGTTTGTGAGCTCGAGCGCCCTATGTCGGGCTCTGTGCTGACAGCTCAGAGCCTGGAGCCTGCTTCAGATTCTGTGTCTCCCTCTCTCTCTGCCCCTCCTCTGCTTGTGCTCTGTCTCTCTCTCTAAAAAAATAAGTAAACATTACAAAAATAAATACATAACTGACCATTTCTTGAAAAAGAGAAAATTGACTTTATATACATGGTGACTTTTCTGTTTAATATTTGAACAGTTAAGTTTGGTTTTTTTGGCACAGTAGAATAATTAGCTCAAAAATATGAAAACTAATAAAGAGCAGCAACTTACTATATGTATGCATCTGTATTAAAGATGATGATCATTTGTTATAGTTTTAGGTATATAAACAGAATAAGGCATCAATACAGAATTTGATGAACTCTTTAAGAGATAGCACTGTACACTTAAGATATGAACTTAATATATAAAATCAACATTTAATAAACATAATTATAAAATTATGGGTGGTTTGTGCCTTATAATAAGATTGAATAAATGTGTAATTATCTGAATGCAACAATTTTGTTCATGAAAATATCACACCAACACAAATTTTCTTTCCTGTATAAAATTATATAGATGAACCAGTTATTTTTTTAATATTTATAATTATAGAACAATATTCTATATTTTTATACAATTTATGCAATTAGGAAATTTCAGAGACTTTTTAATTCCATGAATTTATGTTAGATTGCTTAATGTGTATAAACCGTTTCATAAAAGTTGGCAAATATTCCTTTGCTTAATTAAAATAGAGACCCCTGGGTAGCCCAGTCATTTAAACGTTCGACTTCAGCTCAGTTCATGATCTCATGGTTCGTGATTTTGAGCCCTGCTTCGAACTCTGTGCTTACAGCTCAGAGCCTGGGGCCTGTTTCAGATTCTGTGTCTCCCTTTCTCTGCCCCTCCCTAATCAAGCTGTCTCTCTCTTTCAAAAATAAACAAACATTTAAAAAATTTTTTCTTTTCTTTTTTTTTTTTGAGATAGAGAGAGTATGCACCCATGAGCAAAAAAGAGAGAGAGAGAGAGAGAGAGAGAGAGAAACTTAAGCTGGCTCCATGCCCAGCACAGAGCCAGACACAGGCTTGATCTCACAACCTTGAGATCATGACCTGAACCAAAATCAAGAGTCAAACACTTAATCCACTGAGCCACCCAGGTGTCCCTAAAATAATTTTATAAAAGAGTAAAAATAAATTAAAAATCATATATCAATATTTCTTGGTACTGAGTTTATTTCTTCTCACCACAAGCAGATAGAATAATTACAGAAATGATAATAAAATATAATAGAAATAAGTCTGAACAGAAAGACAGAATCTGCATTCTATTAAGATATTGCCAGTAATTTACTGGGTGAACTGAACTGAGTTTTTGCATTTGCTTAACAGCACTTTATTCTTCACTGAATTATCTTTTTATTCACTTATCATATTTTTCCTCAGTGGAGTTTGCATTTTTTCTACTGATTGTTAAGAATGTTAAAGCTTTGCCAACATTCAATATACTTTTTCATTACATTAATATAATTTCTGTGGTCTGTAGAGCCTATTACAAATATAAATGTACATGAGAACACAAAGCACATACTTTTATATTTAAATTTAGATTTAATGTTATAGGGTTTTCTAAATATAATTATTTGATATAGGTAGTTAAATGAGTCTACATGTTTTGAGAAAGATGAGGTCTGGTTTACGACAATTTAGCCCATTAAGACAGATCCATAACATAGAAAAAGATTGGTATTTTGTATATTATCTATATAGTTCTAACACAAAAGAATACAGTGTCATTAGAATACAAGCAGTGTAAATGCTATTATCTTGAGTAACGTAGATGTTTTCATATAGGTAACATTATAAATTATAGAATTAAAATTAAAAGTTACTAGAAAATTTTGTAAGATACAGTACTGATATTGACTTCTGAGAGAGTCTTGTCATGATGTGCATAGACAAACACTATGAGCATGGGTGACAATTACAACAATGAAAGATAAATGAGATGTGATGAACACACGGGCATACAGGAACACAAAAAAGATATTATTCTCTGGGTAAATACCCAAATATGATCCAGTTGCTGGATATGGAAGTGTTGAACCACTATATGGTACACCCAAAAGCAATATTACACTGTGTGTTAACTAACTGGAAGTTAAATAAAAACTTAAAAAAATATTTTTTTCTAAAAATCTTTCCGTATTAATGTAGAAAAAAAGGAGAGCTGCATCCTCCATGATGTTGTAATGTTGCATATAGAACACTCTGGTCTTCTGACCTTTCACAAACCCCAAGGGGCTTTACCCTATATGTGTTCTCCTGATCTTTCCCAACTAGCTTTCCAGGGCTGGGCAACTTCCTCTCTAGTTTGTAGAATGAGAAATTTCTAATGGGACTGCCAGGATAAGAGTGGGGAGTTGTTTTCTGTCATCTGCTTAGATTTTTTTGGTTCCCCACTACTGAGTATGATCATTATAGTCTAGAGATGATCATTATAATCTTATATTATAGGTTTATAATTTATACCTTACAAACCATCTACATCCAAATAAAACTGCTCTTAAATATCTACAAGAGAACTTGGTGATAACCAGGTGTCAAGGGTGAGGGAAAAGGGAAGATGTTGGTCACAGAATACAAACATCCAGTCATAAGATGAATAAATACTAGAGATCTAGTGTATAGAATAGTGATTATGGTTAATAATACTGTATTATACATTTGAAAGTTGATTAAAATCGATCTTAAAGTTTTTACCACTGAAGGGAAATGGTAACTTTGTGTCATGATGCAGGTGTTAGCTAACTCTTGATGGTAATTATTTTGCAATATGTAGGTGTATCAAATCAACACGTCATAAACCTTAAACTTACACAACATCACAACATTACATATGAATTATATCTCATAAAGCTGAAAAAATTCACCAAATTATAAAAATAAGTAGATAAGTGTTTATATGTATGAATAATAATTATAAACTCATACTTGAACCCCAATTTCCCCAAGCAAAGTAAACAAACAAAACTAAGTAATAAAAATTTACTATTGCTAGTCTCAGTTTCTTCAGCTTTTAGATTAGTTCTTTTCTGAAAATGCCTGTGTCCTTCAGTTTTGCTTGGGTTGCATCTGAATGCTGAAGAATTCTTTAAACCTTTCTGTTTCAGCTCATGTCAAGTTTTTACCAGATTCTGTACTGTGGATGCTTATTCCACCTGGCTGTTGGTTGTGAAGCAGAACCCCAACACTGATATCCTCCGCACAGCCATGGGCTAGAGTCATGAAGACCTCTTCATGTGTGCTCTGCACATTTTAAATCCAAACATCTTCCTGCACCCTAGCCTCTCAAACATTTCTCTACCTGCCTCTGTAGGCCACAGGAGTGTCTGGGCCTTCAACTCCACTTGTCAGCCTGGGGTTAGAGAAGAATTTGTGTGTCACAGTAGAACACATGATCCATAAGCTTTCAAATTCTGCATCTATAGACTTGCACCCATCTGTTATCAGATAAGGTTCAAATATCTGGATAATTGGGTAACTCCTCAGGGACACAGGCAGCATCCTAACATTGGTCTCATCATCTCCAAATTTTGTGGTTTAATGAGCTCATTTCCCTCATAGTAGTAAAATTATTCTTTCTTTTTTAAACATTGATTTATATCTGAGAGAGAGAGAGAGCAAGAGCAGGGGAGGGGCAGAGAGAAAGAGGGAGACAGAATCTGCAGCAGGCTCCAGGCTCTGAGCTGTCAGCCCAGAAAATGACATGGTGCTTGAACTCAAACTGTGAGATCATGACCTGAGCCAAAGTCAGATGCTTAACAGACTGAGCCACCCAGGTGCCCTGTAGTAAAGTTCTTATAGCACATCTTCTTTCCTTCTCTACTTTCCTTCTCTACTCTCTAGGTTGAGTTTTCAATTTTATAATCTAGTCCATCATGTTTTTGCTAAATTTTCCAGTCCTCTTTTGGAAAAAGGACAAACTTCTGAAAATCAAAACTGTTATTATTAAATAAGAATAATGCCTAAATCATCACATTTCTTATCCAAATTGAACTGCTTTTTCCTAGATTGCATCCCTCTGCTATCTCTCTGACCAAATAAACTTCTGATTCAAATCTATGCTAAGAGTGTAAAGGGTAACAAGAATTACGTAGAATAAAAAATACATCACACTTCCTTTTAATGAAATTTTGTTTCTTACTGACTTTTTCTACTGTAATATTTATGAATTACAGATAGGTAACTGACCATACTATTTGCTTGGTCAAAATTTTATAGAACTTCCATGAAATCTAGCCTAGCATCTTAAACCTTCTACTTTGGCTCTTATCTATGCTGATGAAACTTCAGATATGTCTCCATCATTCTGCCCTGTGCCCAGTTCACCATATGTGGGCTCAGCCTCACTTGTGTATTACATGGACTTTTTGGGAGTACTGGTCTTAATTTAAGCATGTCACTTCATTTACAATCCCATTTCAGCAACTATGTTAGACATTTTGTATTTCTTTTTTTCTTCCAACTTCAGGTTTGTTGAGGTATAATCAAAATATAAAATTGTGGTGTATATCCTTTTTGAAAATATGCCAACTCTGCCATGTCCGAAGAATCTTCTCGAATGCCTCTTGTTTTAATTTTATATAAGATGTTATTTATGTCTTTTATTTAGTACTATAGTATTGCTTATAATAGATTTGTTTTCATGTATCTCTATTTCCATTATTTAAATTTGTGCTTCAGAAAAAAATAGTACTGTAATTTTAAATCTTTTTATGCCCATACCATTGTTTAGTAGATAATCATAATATTTACCATTTTTGTGTGTCTACCAGGCTTCTTTTTTTCTAAATGATTGCCATGTATTATCTCATTTAATCTTTAATATGTCCTTAATGATGTTGGTAATATAATTATACCATTTTACAGATGATGAAAAAGAAACAGGTTAAGTATATAAATTGCTGAAAACTAAATGGTATATATAGTGGATCTAGGATCTAAACTGGGACAGTAGTATTCTAAAATATATGCAAGTAAATGACTAAAATACTTACTAACTAAATGTTTTTGTTATGCAATTGCATAGATCATTTTTGCATTAGTGAACTGATGTATATGTATATGGAAGCGTTTCTACAAGAGGTAGTTAGCAAATACAGCTAGGTCAGGTACTGTGCTAGGAAGTCAGTAGGTAATAGTGAACAATCTAGAAGATACATTATTTTGCAAGAGTTAAGAGTCTAATTGGGATGTTAGGCTCTGAAACAAGCAATTACAAGAGTGTGATTACAAGGAAACTGCATGGTTTATTTTCAGAATTATGTAAGAGGAAAGAGAAGATACTAATACTGCCTGGAGAAAACTGGCATTTATGCTAAGAACTAGATGATAAGATAAGAGGTAGAGGAATCAATGTGAGATGGATTTAAAAAGGAAAGAGTTTGAAACAGAGAGAATAGCTGTGTAAGATAAATCACTGGCAATAAAGACCATGAAATGCCCTGAACATTGGATAACATTGTCACTACTACTATTATTTTGTTGTTCACTATGACAGTGTCAGGTCACTGGTTATACTTTGATGTTAGTTTCAACTATAACTTTTTTGTGAATTTGTTAAGTAAAAAAAAAACAAAAAACATTCTTTATGCATATTTTCACAGATATATACATCCACCCCAGATAGAAGAGAGACCTATTTTGCTTGTTATCTCTGTTCATGTTTGGATACAAAGGAATGAGCCCTGAAAATAATTTACATAAAGTTATTAATGCCATTAAATCAGCCATAAAATGACAACACTCTTACTTCCCTTCAACTTTGCATTAACTAAAGCAAATACATTATTTTGAAAATATTACCAGTAAGTTTATATTGCATAACAGTGTCCATGAGAAAGGCTTTCTCATCAGCAAACCAAAACATACTCTCAAGTATTTTCTTTGATTTTACCATATAACTTGATTAACTGTAAATAGTTTCACTGACATTTTCATGACTTCTCTATTATTACCGCCCTCCTGGCCCCGAGGAGCTGGCCCTGTGTGCTCTTCCTTCTATCTTATTCACAGAGTGGCTTCATCAAATGTTTCACCAGGTTTGTTTCTTACAGTACATGATTCCTTTTTATTTTTAATTTATTTTTTAATGTTTATTTATTATTATAAGAGAGAGAATAAGAGCTAGTAAGTGAGGGGCAGGGAAAGATGGAGACACAGAATCTGAAGCAGGCTCCAGGCTCTGAGCTGTCAGCACAGCCCAATATGGGGTTTGAACCCACAAACCATGAGATCATGACCTGAGCCAAGTCAACACTCAACTAACAGAGCCACCCAGGTGTCTTTTACTCTTTATTTTTGGACAGAAACAACTTGATTGTTAATTCCATTATATAACATTCTCAATGTGAAGTACTATCCTAGAGTATTACTTATCAATTTATACTAATTTTATTGTCATGTATTCTCATAAGTTTTTAAATTGCAATTATATTATTAATAATGAAATGCACACTGAACAGGAACAGATATGTAATTATATGCATTTTTTCTGTCTTGAAAGATTTCTAAAGATTATATTTAGTTACTGTTTATTTTTATATATTATTTTTTAAAAATCTTCCCCACAGATTTTATTTTATTTATTTATTTTTTTAAATGTGTATTTATTTTTGAGAGACAGAGCACAAGTGGGAGAGGGGCAGAGAGAGACAGGGGAACACAGAATCTGAAGCAGGCTCCAGGCTCAGAGCTGTCAGCACAGAGCCTGACACAGGGCTCGAACTCACAAACCCCGAGATCATGACCTGAGCCAAAGTCAGCCACATAACCAACTGAGCCACCCAAGTGCCCCAGTTGCTGTTTATATTTATTCCTCTAAATGGTAAGTTACTCTAAGCAACACTGGGGCACAGAGAAGTAAAATAAATTCTCACTCAGGTAGTTAAGTGACTCAAATAATCTGTTATGGATAACTATAACATCCTAAAGTACACGGTCTCTCCCCTACCGTCCTCACCAAAATTAAATACTAAAATTCTACTTTGAATTTTTTGTTACCTCTAAAGTAAAATTCATTTTTACTCATCTGATTATGATGTGACAAGATGTCACACTAAAGAAAGTGTTGCAAGTAAAATCAAATATGGTAAATGTAAATCTTTAGTATATCATTTGCCAGCCATATAATTTTGAAAATGCATTTTCCCTCTCTAAGTGTCTGTACCTTCATGATTGAAGAAGGAAAAGAACATACGATGCCTCTAGAATCCCCAGATGTGTGCAATGATACCTGAAAGTAGAGCATTTCAGTTTGCATAACCAAATTCACATTCTGCATTTATAAACAGAGCTCAGTATTTTGTTTTCTTTTTCAAGTTTTTTTTTAATTCCAGTTAGCATACAGGGTAATACTAGTTTCAAGACTAGAATTTAATGATTAAACACTTCCATACAGTACCCAATGCTTATCACAACAAATGTACTCCTTTTTAAAAAATTTTTTAATGTTTATTTATTTTTGAGAGAGAGAGTGAGAGATACAGTGTGAGCACAGGAGGAGCAGAGAGAAAGAGGGAGACAAAGAATCTGAAGCAGGCTCCAGGCTCTGAGCTGTCAACTCCGAGCCTGACACCAGGCTTGAACTCACAAACTCCAAGATCATGACATGAGCGGAAGTCACACGCTTAACTGACTGAGCCACGCAGGTGTTCCCAAGTGCAGTCCTTAATACCCATCTCCCATTTATTCCATCTCCAGCCCACTTCCTCTTCAGCAAACCTGTTTGTTCTGTATAGTTAATAGCCTGTTTTATGGTTTGCCTCTTTTTCATCGCCCATGTTTTATGGTTTGCCTCTTTTTCATCGCCCACCATGATCATCTGTTTTGTTTCTTAATGTCTGCCTATGAGTGAAATCATATGGTATTTGTCTTTCTTTCTCTGACATACTTTGCTTAGCATAATACTCTAACAAAACTCAGTATTGAGCAGAAAAAGTAAGTTGAACTCTAGGAAATTTATTTCTAGTGTTTACACAAGACTCGAGTGTTTACATTCAAAATCTGGAGACATTCTTTAAACACAATTGATTTACATTTTGCTTGATGTATATGCAGACAGAGGTCTAGAAGTGAAATTTTAAAACTCCAGGCCAGTGATACAGTCTGAGTAATTTAGAATTGCCTAAGAAGCTGGTTAAAATTACCAATGCTGTTCTCAACAATAGCTAAAACATGGAAAGAGCCTAAGTGTTCATCAATGGACGAATGGATCAAGAAGATGTGGTTTATCTATACCATGGCATACTATCCGGCAGTGAGAAACAATGAAATCTGGCCATGTGTAGCAACATGGATGGACCTTGAGGGTGTTATGCTGAGCGAAATAAGTCAGGCAGAGAAGGACAAATATCATATGTTTGCANATAACAGGTCCTCCCAGACGATGGCAAAGCACACTTTGAAAACTATGGGAATTACCTCATCTTCCTGAGCATCCATTACTTAGCCTCACAGAAAAGAAATAGTATGATTCACTGACATTCACTGCTTTTCTTAAGGATCAACAAAACTGATCTATGAAACTAAAAAGAGCTATGAAATTTAAAAATAAAAGAATCATTACATTTTTGAACTTTAGAACTTTCAAACTAAAAAGAAAAAAACTTCAAGAGTATTTCAGCTATCTCAAAGATTTATTTGGATTGGTTGTTAATTCAAACATGAGCTATTTCTGGAAGCTCTCTGTGTTCTTGGAATCAGAATATTTTAAAGTTGTTTTCTTAACACTCAGTGTATAACAGCATAATAAGAGGAGTCGGAGTATTCATCAGGCAACCATCACTAGAGATTATTAACAGTACAGACAGGTTTTTCCCTCCCTGCAGTAATGAACCTCACATTTATAAGAGCACCATTTAGGGGAGCCTGGGAGGCTTAGTCAGTTAAGCAGCACACTTCGCTTCAGGTCACGATCTCACCGTTCACGAGTTCAAGCCCACGTCAGGCTCTGTGCTGACAGTTCAGAGCCTTGAGCCTGCTTCAGACTGTGTTTCCGTGTCTCCCTGCCTCTCTCCTGCTTATGCTCTGTCTCTCTTTCTCAAAAATAACTTAAAAAAAAACCTTTTATAATAGGACCATTTATCTTCAGCCATATGTAATGGCAAAGTAAGGGCGAACAGAAACTTTCTGAAAATTGAAAATATTTGACAAGCAATCAATAAAATGTAATATGGGGAAAACCGCATGGGACACAGAAGTAATAACATGGTATAATGCCAAGAATAATTTAATTTTATGCAAACATTTATTGTTCACATTTATTAAGTTGTGAAATGTTCTATTTTAAATCTGTATGAGGAATTAGACAATAAAATGAAATTCATTAGATAACTAGAGGATCAAAGTGCAACTATATGTGTGTCATATTCTGCACAAATCGCATTCTAGATTGTTCTAGGTGAAGTGCAAAAATACTGGCACTGTAATTGTGCTGTATACGTGGAATTTGAATAAAATGTTTCTTGACCATCAAGACAGATTTCAGGTATGAGGTTTGGTATAAGGAGAAAAGTGTGGTCTGAGAATAAATTTGTTTTTATAGCTTGAAAATATATGCCTCTATTTAACTTTTGGAACATATGGAATACTATTATAATAATTTTTATTGTCCTTTACACTAATTTCAACATCTGTGTTATTCTGGATCAATTTTAATTTGACTGATTTCTTCCTCACCATGAATTACATTTTCCTAACTCTTTGCATATTTAGTAATTTTTATTGCATGCTAGATACCATGAAAGTTACGTTGTTGGGAACTGTATAATTTTAAAATTCTTGTGAGTATTTTCGATGTTTTTTAAAGAAATATTTTAGGTAAGCAGTTAAATTACAAAAACTATTTATTATTTTTGGATCTCACTCTTAATATTTGCTTGGCAAGACTAGACCCTCATTTTGTTGAGTGCTAATTATTCCCCACTACTTAGGCATGAACCTCTGAGTAGTCTACTCATTATCCCGTTAATCATGGTTTTCAAGTCAGACTG
This sequence comes from Crocuta crocuta, assembly GCF_008692635.1. Classification (NCBI taxonomy): domain Eukaryota; kingdom Metazoa; phylum Chordata; class Mammalia; order Carnivora; family Hyaenidae; genus Crocuta; species Crocuta crocuta. Next base: position 452,364 of record NW_027531911.1, read on the forward strand.
ATAACAGTAAGCACTTCCTTGACAGCCCATTATTTGTCATCTGAGTACATGGAGCTACATACAGTGCAGATATATGGTTATGAACCAGTAAAGCATAATCAAATAAGAATACAGAGCACTGTGTAGAGCAGAATCATTGTTAGACAAATGTTTTTAACAACATGACTAAATTTATAATACTCCACTCATGCCTGCCAAATAATGGGAGTCAGCTAAGGTTTCCAAATATCTTCCCTCCCCCATTAGACTTCTACTTGGGATGTTTGAAAAAGTTGAAACTTCTTTGCTGGAAAAAAAGAAATATTTATTTTTTTAATGGTTTTTTTTTTTTTTTTTGAGAGAAAGAGACAGAGCTCGAGTGGGGGAGAAGCAGAGAGAGAGATGCAGAAACCAAAGTAGGTTCCGGGTTCTAAGCTGTCAGCACAGCGCCCAACCTGGGGCTCAAACCCTTGAAACACGAGATAGATCATAACCTGAGCCGAAGTCGGACACTCAACCGACTGAGCCACCAAGCGCCCCACTGAAAGAAATCTTTAAATGAGGACTGCAGGTATGCTGTGATTCTGGCGCTCTCCTTTTTTTTTTTTTTTTTCTTTTCTTTTCCCTAAAATCTGTTTCTCAAAGGCATCTTGAATTTTAAAAACTTTTGATATTAGCTTATCAATATTTTTAAAGCAGAGATATCAAGTGGCAAAGTTTATTATGCCTTTTATTTTTAGTATACTAAAGTGTATATCTCTTTAAATTTATTTTTAACTACAAGTATCCATCTGACTCATCAAAGTTAAAATTCCCATCTTTCTAGAAGTGATAACTTTGGGGAACAGTTTTTGATCACTAACCAACATGATAATGTAAGCGTCAGTAGATAGCTGGTAGTTTATGAACTATACTTTTTGTCAAGCACTCTGTATAAGTTTAAGAGGAACTTATTTCCTGATTTCTTATATGTTACTGTTAGCCGTTAACAGATTTCTTATGTTTTCCTTCTTAAATTTTACTTTTGTTGCTATTACCTAAGTTGCATTATACAAAATTACAGTATGGTTTTTATTATTTCAAAAGCTCAGCACATTGTTTACAAACAAAAGTATTTCTAAAAGTTTCAGGCTCTAAAATAAAATTGTGTGTGTGTCATTTCTTATATAGAGTAAATCTAAGGTGGGGTGTGCCCCACTTATCAACTGGTATTTGCTTTTTATACTATTGATTTTGAAGGTAATTATACAAATCATTACATAATTTAATTTAACTGGAAATGCTAATCTTAGAGCATAAAAAGCTCTCATGTTAAGTATTTTAGTTTCAAAGGACACCATATGCAAATAAACGTTTATATGTGCAAATACTTCTTTCCAACAGGTAACATCATCACTCATATTTACCACTTTCTTTCCAACACTTAGGTTAAGGAAATTCTGTTAGGTAAGTAAGACTCTTCTGCTTCAAGGAAATGTCTCAACAAGACAATCTGAACTGAGAATTATCTGAGGAGGAAATAAAACAACTTTGCAATGGGTGTCTTACTTTCACTGCGGCAGAGACTGTCTAGCTCTTCGCTGAAGCACATACCTTTTCCTAAGCAAACTAGCTACACCTGCCTTGCTGTTGAGTGAAAGCATATGAGTGACTTTTAGCCAACAAAATGTAGGTGGAAATGATGTGCTATACTTTGTGTCATTGTTTATATAAAATCTTGTGCAAGTCTTTATCTGTTCTCTTATTATCCAGGTAGATATAGATTCCCAGACTGTAACAGAAACCACAGGTTGACCATGTCAGCCTTTTCATACACCCTTGTCCCTCCTGGCTGATCCTGACAGAAGCAAAAAATAAACTTACATTGTATGAAGTACGGAGAAGGCAGGATTGTACAGGGTGAATGTTCCAGGCAGTTCTCTTCAGATTGGAACTGAGAATTCCATTCCATTAAGATCAGCTGCCCTGATTCCCACAGAACCCAGGGGAGGGGGGACACAAAACTCCAGCTTCTTCTCAGAAACTGGTTCCCAGCATCTCTGTAAACAGCTGGAATCAAGAAAACAATCTGCTCTTTACTGGCAGGGCTAATACTAAGCTCCTCTGATGTAAATGGGAGAGCTGAAGATGAAGTCCTGTACGAGGAACCAAGCCTGACCGTGTATGCATCTGAGTCCTAGGCCAAGCTGGCCTTCTTGCAGGATGACTGGAGGACAATGCATTCATGCACTGACACTTGTGCCCATAACTATCAGCCTTCAAGAAATGATGCTTGGGTTTAGACACACTCATTTCTTGACATTATGCCCCCTGTGGTTTCAGTCTTTCTAACAGCCTTGCCTTTAACAATACATTGTCATGAGAAGTAATAACTTTTTCTCTCCCTTAGTCATTCAACAGAGTGGTTTTGGAGTGTACATCATTTATTGTTTGTGCTAATTATGCTTTTCTTTTTGTTACCCATTTCTTATATTTATAAGTGTTTTACATGCAAGGATTGCATTTCCATTTTCTTTATTTTTTATTGATTTTAGAAAGAGGAAATTGTTTTACTTGAATATAGCAAAGATTTTAAACATAAAAAAACCTACCATATGCTCCAAATTGTATGTGACTTTATTGTTACATGCATATTACTTACACATAACATTTACTAGCTCCAAAATATTGATAAACTCTAAGGTAGATCTTTTAAATATGAAAACAAGAAGTGAGGGATATAGAAAGGGAAAAAATAAGTCTCAGACTAAATATGAAGGAAAGCACCTTAAATAAGTTTTGTGGATTAAAATTTTGGCATACATTGTCAAAATAACCACAAAACTAAGAAAAGTTCATTCTTTTTAACCCTTGTATAATATTTAAAAGAGTGATTGGGGCGCCTAGTGACTCAGTTGATTAAGCGTCTGACTTTGGCTCTGGTCATAATCTTATGGTTCATGAATTCAAATCCCACATCAGACTCTGTGCTGACAGCTCAGAGCCTGGAGTGGGCTTCAGATTCTGTGTCTCCTCTCTCTCTGCCCCTCCCCTGATCATTCTCTTTCTCCCTCTCTCGAAAATAAAAAAGTAAAAATAAACATTAAAAAAATTAAAAAACATAAAATAAAGGGTGATATACCTAGCTTCAATCCACTTACACAACTTAAAGGAATATTTTCTGAATCCTGGGACTCCAGGCAGTAGCTTAGTGTGGGAGGAAATGCTAAACAATTTCTCACTTTCCCAAATTAGTTTGACCTGTTTCTCAGACAAGAATTTCTATTTCTTTTGAAAAACGAGGCAGATATTTCAACAATGTCACAAAAACATAGAGCTGAAGGATCTGTCCGGCTCAGCTCGCTTTAAACCCAACTCCCAACCGTGTAGCGAGGCCTCCCGGTCTGCCTCTCCCCGGGGCTGCACTGTATCCAATTTTCACCTGTTTCTGTCATGAAGTCCAAAGGAAATTTTTCCTTTTCTCAAAATAATAATAATTTAGTCTTTTGAAGTATGTGTTTGTGCACATGTGCGTGCACTCATACACGTGTTTCTCTTTTCTATCTGTATAAAACAAAAGAATGAATGCTGAACNTTTATTTTTTATTGATTTTAGAAAGAGGAAATTGTTTTACTTGAATATAGCAAAGATTTTAAACATAAAAAAACCTACCATATGCTCCAAATTGTATGTGACTTTATTGTTACATGCATATTACTTACACATAACATTTACTAGCTCCAAAATATTGATAAACTCTAAGGTAGATCTTTTAAATATGAAAACAAGAAGTGAGGGATATAGAAAGGGAAAAAATAAGTCTCAGACTAAATATGAAGGAAAGCACCTTAAATAAGTTTTGTGGATTAAAATTTTGGCATACATTGTCAAAATAACCACAAAACTAAGAAAAGTTCATTCTTTTTAACCCTTGTATAATATTTAAAAGAGTGATTGGGGCGCCTAGTGACTCAGTTGATTAAGCGTCTGACTTTGGCTCTGGTCATAATCTTATGGTTCATGAATTCAAATCCCACATCAGACTCTGTGCTGACAGCTCAGAGCCTGGAGTGGGCTTCAGATTCTGTGTCTCCTCTCTCTCTGCCCCTCCCCTGATCATTCTCTTTCTCCCTCTCTCGAAAATAAAAAAGTAAAAATAAACATTAAAAAAATTAAAAAACATAAAATAAAGGGTGATATACCTAGCTTCAATCCACTTACACAACTTAAAGGAATATTTTCTGAATCCTGGGACTCCAGGCAGTAGCTTAGTGTGGGAGGAAATGCTAAACAATTTCTCACTTTCCCAAATTAGTTTGACCTGTTTCTCAGACAAGAATTTCTATTTCTTTTGAAAAACGAGGCAGATATTTCAACAATGTCACAAAAACATAGAGCTGAAGGATCTGTCCGGCTCAGCTCGCTTTAAACCCAACTCCCAACCGTGTAGCGAGGCCTCCCGGTCTGCCTCTCCCCGGGGCTGCACTGTATCCAATTTTCACCTGTTTCTGTCATGAAGTCCAAAGGAAATTTTTCCTTTTCTCAAAATAATAATAATTTAGTCTTTTGAAGTATGTGTTTGTGCACATGTGCGTGCACTCATACACGTGTTTCTCTTTTCTATCTGTATAAAACAAAAGAATGAATGCTGAACATGAAGGATCATAACAAATATGAAGGTTTAGAACTCAGAGGAACAAAATTAAGGATATTTCTGTACTTTGTGCTCAATAAGGACATAAGTAAAAGTTACAGTAAGTTCTTCATAATGTTTAGAGCTATTATTAAAAAGCTCATTTAAATGCTAGTTCTTTAATTTTAAGCACATTAACAAGGAAAAAGAAAGTGATGTTTATTTATGGTAGGAAAGAGAATGTGAACTGGGCCAGAAAATAAGATATATATTTATAAATTTCCTATTATGTCAGAAAGCATGGTATTAAAATTTTTAAGGTCAAAGCACATATTTAACAAAAGCCACTGCAAACTTTTCTTCTTTGCTCTTATTATCTTATGCAACCTTAAAATAAATGACTCAGAGGAAATTAAAAAACTATTTTGTGTGCTTACTCTTCATCATAGATGATCTTTTCTTCCGTGCTTGCCCAGCATTGAGAAATATCTCAAAAATAATTAATTTTAAAAGAAATCAATGTTTTCAGATTGGTGATTTTTTAAAGTGGAAAACATTTCACACACTCATCAAAGGAAGAAATCACCAAGGAGTAAATATTTCACCATTTATCACTTCTAAAATGTTAAGCACAATATATTAGCATTTCCATATAACCCCATTGATTATTTATAGCAAAGTCTGACTTGTTTTTGGAATACTGTAAAGACTGAAAATAGTTGTCAGAACAATATTTATTTTCACTGAGTAGCTTGTCACTATGTAATTCTGTTATTACTTTAGCATATGGAGGTAAACATTTAAGCTAAGAATGTGTATTGGTTTTCCACTCTGCCATAACAAATTACCACAAACTCAGCAGTTTAAAACCGCACACAAAAAATGCATTGTCTTACCATTCCATAGAGTTAGAATTCTGTCAAGATGGGGCTGGCCCCTCTACTTGGACTCACAAGGCCCAAGTCAAGGGGTCAGTGGCCAAGGATCTTATCTGGAGGTTCTGGGACAGTTTTCTGGCTTGTGCAGGTTGTAGTTAGACTTTAAGTATTCCTGTGGCTGTAGTACTGAGGTCCCCATTTCCTTGCTGATTGCCAGCAGGGCTGTAGGCCTCTTTCAGCTATTTTTGGTCACATGCTTTCCTTGTCACTTTATCCCTCCGACTTCAAACCAGCAACAAAACTAGTGTAACCTCTCATCTCTCCTTTCTCTGCTTCCGCATTTCTTCTACCTCCAGCTGGGGAAAATTCTCTGCTTTTAAGACCTCAGATGATAAGATTGTACCGTATTTGATAATGCAAGACAATCTCTAAATTTTAAGGCAGATAACCCTAAATACAAATTCTTTTGCCTTTTAGTATTACACATTCATACACTGCAAGGATTGCATGGAGATCTTTGAGGGGTCATCCAACCTACTACAGAATGTTAAAATTGATGTTTAGAACCACTTTAGTAGATGGGTTTTGCTTGTTTATTGCAAGTTTTTATTTAAATTCTGGTTAGTTAACATAGAGTGTAATATTGGTTTCAGGAATAGAATTTAGTGATTCATCACTTANGAGTGGGAGAGGAACAGAGAGAGGAGAGAGAATCCCAAGCAGGCTCCAGGCTCTAAGCTGTCAGTACAGAGCCCAAAGCAGGGTTTGAACCCACCAACTGTGGGATCCAAACCTGAACCAAAATCTGTCGCTGAACTGAGCAACCCACGCGCGCCCCGTTGATATTTTCTTAATGTGCACATTTTTTTTTTCTGGCAAAAGTCTTCTGAAGTATAATCCTTTGCCTATTCTTTATTATAATCCTCTCTTCCTTCCCTTTTTCTTGTGTAGGATGCACTGTTTTCATGTTAGTCACAGCTTCTCTTCAAAAGGAAACCACACTAAATAAACTGAGAGACGTGGAAATGGAGTAGAGGAGTGAGTTGGAGACCAGAATGCTCACGTCAGACACAGTTTTCAACTGGGCTGTAGCCTCAACCTCGTTGTTTTCAGTATTCCAGCACGGCATTTCGTATGTTCGTGCCATTTGGTAAGTTAGCATTTAAATATTTTCCTTCTCTCCTAAATGTGATTATCAGTGATAAAATCCAAATGCCTTTTCCTGTCTCTCCTTTCATCTCGTGACAATCAGTGTGCCTGCTTGTCAGTCCAGCACCATTCTGACCTTTTCTACATTTCCCCTCACTCTTGAAAATGTGGGAATGATATTTGCTACAGCTGGTTTCTAGTCAAATTGCTGTCAAAGAGAGATACTGCCACGTGCTGTGTAAGGCGGGAAGAAAAGAGCCATTTTCCCCCTCTGGCGCTGGTAGATGGATGTGCAGGCTGACCCCGCAGAAGGGACTATTTGCTGGTGAATCATGGGCTGCTGTGTGGCACCCAGGCGAGACCATTAGCAACATTTTTCTGACTGATGCATGCAAGAAATTAAACATTATTAACAATTTTACCCCCAAAGATGATCAATCATATGAATAATACAAGTTAAACTTATTCAGCTTTACAGTAAACTAGCTAGTTTTCTTCATCACATGTTCAGCATAGTTTACTTAGATGATGAAAGATTATAAAATAAATTGACTCTGTCAATATGTATTCTTAATCTAAAGATTAAACATCATCTCATATGTAATATAATCAAATACTTTTTAAAGAATGTGTACAGTTCTGACCCATTCTTTACTATTCACTTGAAAGTTTCAATTTGGCAATCTTTAAATGGGTAAAAGGCAGAATTTTAGATTCCCCAGTGTTAGTTGAAGGTCACATAATGTTAATATGAGCTAAGGTTGCCAGCAATTTAAAACCAGCACAGAACGCAGGAACAGCAAAACCAAGCAGAAAGACTTAATGCAGAGAATAAACTGGCGGTTGCCCTAGAGGAAGGGGGTTGGGAGGATGGGCAAAAGAGGTGAAGGGGATTAAGTACAAACTTCCAGTTATAAGATAAATAGCTCACAGGGACGAAAAGTACAGCATAGAGAATGTAGTCAATGTTATTGTCGTAATTGTGTATGGTGACTGCACGTACGGTGAGCGTAGTGTCGTGTATAGAATTATGGAGTCACTATGCTGTACACCTGAATCTAATATTACATTGTGTGTCACCTATTCTTCAACAACAACCATAATATAATCCTACCTAGGGTAGGAAAAAGAAAGCTTGATCCATAAATTTAGAGGTTGTTTCCACATGATAGACATTTTAGAAATTAAGCCAATTCAATAAAAATCAGAAAGATAAATCTTGGTTCACTGAGACAAACAAAAAGTTAAAAACTTATATAAAATCAATGCAGAATCATAACCTCCCCAAATCTAGTATCTGGAGACTGTATCTTTCAATATGTTTCAATTAACACTTGTAAAAATATATTTGTGACACAGCTTATGAATGCTGTGAAGAAACCCAATTTATAATTTACTACAAGTCTATGAATATTTAGTTAAAACTTAAAAGAGGTAAGTAAACTGCCAGTAGGACTGATGTGAAATTTAGATAACTTCCTTTTAAGTAAAAAGTATATCATAGGCATATTATTAGCTAGAAAACACTTTAATGCAAATCTGAGTATTAAGTGATCTCTTTAAAGAAAAATATTCTTAAACTTTGCTGCTATCTCATGCTGCCATGTTAAAAGAAAGAAAAACATAAAGGTTTTTTCTCTTTTTTTTTCCTATATGGTTATGTGAAAAACATTATAACATGATCACTAAAGTTTGTGAATATTTTTGATCATGGCATCAACCAGTAAATGTCTTATATTTGATAAACTCAATTTTCCAATGATGAACTAAAAGAATGTAAAACTAAGTATAAAAATATAAATCAGCTTAATTGCACATGCCCTTAAAATTCCCTTCATATAGAAATATATGCAGTAGCTGATTACTGCTGCCCTATACTGTTATACATTTGCCAAGAGAGTTCCATTCTTCTAAAGTCTAAAGTTCTAAAGTCATTGAGGGGGTGACTGGGTGGTTTAGTTGATTAAACATCTAATTCGAGTTATGCTCAGGTCATGATCTCACAGTCTGTTGAGTTCGAGTCTGTAGTCAGGCTCTCCACTGATAGCACGAAGCCTACGTGGGTTTCTCTGTCTCCCTCTCTTTCTGTTATTCCCAGCTCGCTCTCTATTGCTCTCCCTCAAGAATAAATAAATAAACATTAAAAAAATAAAGTCATTGAGGCAGTTCTTGGGTTATGAAAATTAATTGAAATCCAATACCAATCCATGAGATACATTTTCAAACTTAGAGTTACATTTTCCCTTAGAAGCCCTGAAAATATTAAGAAAGTTTGAGGCATATCCAAATGAATACCTTTTAGGCTTGAATAAATGTAATGCATAGTAATTTTAAGAACATATTAATTTTAATTTACCACCATTTCTAAATAATGTTGATAAATATTAATTTTGATTTGCATAAATATTCATGTATTAAGACCAAACATACATCATGTGAAAATGCAGTGTTATTATTTGTAATATCTCCTATCTTAAAAGCCCTTCTCTATGGCATCACAGGCTCATATCTTCACATTTCTAGTGTGTGCTAGTTTCTCAAAAAAGTTAAATCAAATAAAGGAAAGAATGAAAAAAAAAAAACCCTCAATTATATCATCCATTTCATCAGGCTTGTGTTTACACATAGACTGCAAATCCATACAGATACATTCCAAATTTATCCTTTGGATTTCGCCTTTGATATGAAGACAGTTATTCCAAATATGAAATTCAATTCTCATAATACAATGTACAAAGATCCTCTTATTCAGCAATTTTCTACCCACCTGCCGCCCAATACCACACAACACTGCAAGTGCTTTTTTCCCCAAAGCTGTTTCATCAGATTTTCCATAACCTCATCACTGATTAAATGATGCATTCTTTTTTGTTTGTTTTATTTTGTTTTTCTTCAAGGCCCTTTATGACAATGAGACAACATATCTTTTCAGCATTTTCTTCCTTTTTCCTAATATGCCTTATTATCCAGTCAAAAAAGGGCTAAGACATCTGTCCCAACCCTGTTTTGGGCTTTGTTTGTTTGGTCTCCAGGCATTTAACTCATACCTCTTCTGGGATTTGACAATCCATCCATCCCAAGAAATCAGAATTTGCCCTGACAATTTTTCAATACTGACCTCAAATATTGCTTACTTATTAAAACTTTTTATAGTTTCCCTGAATTATTCTTTCTCCTTGAAGTTTTTAAGATGTCTGCCAGTCTTTCCTATGCCATTTTATTCATTTTAACCTTTTAATGGTACTCTCATTTTATTTTGGATTATAAATATTTATTAGCATTACACTGAGAGTGTTTATGACCTATAAAAGATAGCAAGATACCTTGTAAAAAGTAGTATATAAATGTTTGTAAAATTTAGTGCACTTGAGTATTATCTTTTCAGTTGTGAATCATGGTGATTATTCTTCTTTTACATCTATTCCTGTAAAAGAGAATAAATATATCTCTAGGTGCATGCAAATGGATAAAAAGTAACTGGTTTTCATAGCACAGACATAACTACCTCACATTTAAGGGACAATTGTAACTTGAATACTTGTGGAGAATACCCACAGGACACAACAGAGATAGATATTAAACCACAATCATAATTATAAACTTTTCCACTCCTAGCTTGTTCTTATATATTTGTTTTCTTTTTAAATGAATATAACTAAGATACTTCAAATCACCTTGATACAAAGACTCAATAATCTGTCCTAGCTTTCTCTCCTTGTTTCTTACATACAGTCCCTTGCACGGATATCACCCTCTGTGTATGTTACCTCTGTATTGAATTATGGAATATAAATGTTGGAGAGTCTGCTTAAATGGACACTACGTCTTTGGGGGACTACAAAACTCGGACCTCTATGTCAAAGGATTAAAAAAAGAGACTGCTTCAGAATGGAAAAATTAGAAAAGACATCTTTTCCTTCCAACAAATGCTGTTCATTGAATAGTACCTACAGGGTCAACTGAATTTTAGCCCATACTTGCCCTCATCCAGTTACCTTGTGCAAGACACAACTTGGACAACTGTGCACGGCATTCCTGCTTCATATGGGCCTTCGTTCCCATTCCTATTGTTATTCTTCAAGCTTACTACTATCACATAGCTGTCATTACCATGGAGTACCTTTTCCCCCGACTTCTGAGTTATCACTCTACATTTTCATCTTTTCATTTCAAGACTTTGTGGATATGGTTCTCAGAGCTCTTCAATCAGTTTAAATTAGTTTTGCTTCAGCATTCCTATTGTTTTATTCTGTCTGCTTCCCTTTTTCCTTCATTTAACTGAGCTTTTTCTTTATTTTAGCACATGCTCTATTGTCAAAACTATTTTTTAGTTTTCAAACATTCACATGGAAGATATTTTTAAAAGCCAATCTATTCATCATATTTCTACTTGTTGCTAGCAGCTCGGAGACAGTGCAGAGCCTGTGGCTTGTTTGTGTGACTTTCAAATTCTCTCCATTGAGAGAGAGCTTAGTGGAGCATGTAAGATAGATTTCTTACTGATTTTCAAGTTGAGAGGACTTGTTTTTCTTTCTCTAAATTGATTTCCTAGATCTCTGCTCTACAATACAGTAGCTACTAAAAGCAGTAGCTAAAGTTACACTAACATAAATGCATTAAATTAAATTAAAACATTAGTCCTTCAGTCACACTGGCCTTGTTCCAATTGCTCAGGACAGCACAAATACAGTACCTTTCCATCTCTGCAAAAAGTTCTGTTGGCAGCTCTGCCCTAGTGCAAATTCACAAAGGCTACTTATGTTTCAACTACATTTCTTAATGAAATTATCATGCAATGCTGTTATTAAGGCTACTCGTTTCAGTGCTGCATCATATATGATTCATGAGTTGTCCTATCCTTAAACAACAATTTGCTGTTTTCTGCAGCAGTGAGTTCACCAAGCCCCAGGAGAAAAGATAATATAAATTCCTCTGATCTGATATTAATATAAATTCAGAGAAGAGCGAATAACCTCTTTATAATTTAGCAATTATAAAAGCTCTGAGTTAATTTGGTTTAGAGAGAAAGAGAGGAAGACAACAGTATGGATACAGATGGTTTTCAAAAGTTGTGTGCATCTGGTCAATGAAAATTGTTTTCTTCTATATTTACTTCTTCTATAAATTTTCTATATTTACTTCTATGTAAATATAACAGATTAGCTCAAATGAATATATCAGATTTTGCCATATACTAACACAATGGAGCAGCTTATGACAAATTGTTTTGCTATGTTAATTAAGATTTGTTAAATTTAGAGCTAACCTAGATAGAGCTGGTAATCATTTACAGAGGAGTTTGACAGATGTCATTTTATTCCCACCAAAATATGTAATCATAATTTTATCTTTGCATATGGAAACTGAGGTTCAGGTAGTGTAAGTAATTGCATGAAGATTATATATGCAATATGAAGATTATCAAACAGTACTCTTTGCAAATCCAAATTGCTTTATATATTTTAATTATGTTAGCCATTTCTTTTAATAGCTTTGTTCATTTTATTGACTTAAATCATTCTTTGCTATAAGAAAATTACATATATTGAAATACATTTCTTGTATTCTACAATATTTGCAAAAGAGGAAAAAAGTTTTGCTTGTTACTTCATTCTCATGAAAGCAAAGAGATTGAAATAACATTTTATCATAGAACTTTACATAAATATATGCGTAGGTCATTCATTCATTCAACAAGCAAGTAGACAATTATTAGCTTGCAATGCTAATCTAGTGTTTGGACATAAAAAGGTGAATGGTTTACTACCACTGACTCCCAGTAAAATCTTCCTCAGTAGAGAAAAGAGCTTTTACCTAGACAGAGTGAATCAATGGACTAGGACAATTAATACCACACTGTGGAAAGAAAAAGTTTGTGCTGAGTGGGAAGTAGTTTGATGATCATGTGGAAAGATTTTCATGAAGGATCAATAAAGAATATCAAGCTAAAATGTTGAATTTTAGGGAAATAGTACAGCATTTACTAGTGCTGAGTCAAGAAATCTTTGAAATGTTCATAACTGTAAATACTTATAAAAAAGTGAAGGCACTAATTAAATTATCAGAAGTTAGTAACTTAAAAATAAAGCATTTTGATAGAGGATAATAGAAAAATGACAGTAGAGGGGTGCCTGGGTGGCTCAGTTGGCTAAGCATCTGACTCGGTTTCAGCTCAGGTCATGATCTCACAGTTTGTGAGTTTAAGCCCCACATCAGCTTCCACACTGACAGCTGGGAGCCTGCTTGGGGTTCTCTCTCTCTCTCCCTCTCTCTCTCTGCCTCCCCCCCCCACCTTGGGCCAGCTCTCTCTGTCTTTCTCTTAAAATAAGTAAATAAATAAAACAAACACACACACAAAAAAAGAAAAACGACAGTAGGTAGAGAGGCATGTTGGCTCATGATATTTCCTGCATAAATGCTAAGGAAAACCTTTTGTTATCACAAAACCATTGGAAAATTTCATATAAGGGAGTGATTTGATAACATTGGTGTTTTATACATATTATTCTAGGGCTGTGTTTAGAAAGTTTTCAGAGGGGCACCTGAGTGACTCAGTTAAGCATCCGATTCTCTTGACTTGAGCTTAGGTCATGATCTCACTCGTGAGTTTGAGCCCCACATCAGGCTCTGCACTGACATTGTGGAACCTACTTCAGTTTCTGTCTCCCTCTTTCTCTGCCCCTCCCCTGTGTGCTCTCTAATACTCTTTCAAAAATTAAATCAAAATTTTAAAAAAAGTTTACAAACAAAAAAAAGAAAGAAAGAAAAGAAATGTTTTGGGAAAGGATGGTGGGCTAGACTCACCAGGATTAGGTCTAAGGACTTTGGAAGCTACTTCTTTTATCTAGGTAGTAGTACAGATGCTGGTGAGGAGGAACTTTACTATTTAAAAGATACTTTGAATACTTCTTGAAGTTTTCAGAGGGGTTTGATTCATTTGTGGATATGAGTTTCTGGTTTATGGACTTGGACAATCACGTCAACATATTTTCAGCCACAAGTAGCAAAGAACCCGACTCAAAGTGGCTTAAACAATGAGGAAAATTGCTATCACTCTGTCTATGTCCCAAAGGATGATGTTTGGCTAATTCAATGACTCAATAAAGACACAAAATGCTCTGATTCTTTCTGTTTGGATTTCTCCATAATCCTTGGTTGTCAGCCTTATCCTCAGCATAGCTGCCTTTACATTCATAGCCTCTTAACATCAATTTGTGACAGCACTTTCATAAAACAAAAGGATAGGGAGTCTGGCAAGTCTCCCTCAGACAAAGGAAACCCTTCCAATACATTTTCCAACAGATTTTTTCTACTGTGTCATCCATAAGAACTGCTTCATTTGCCCAGAGATGGAAATGGCAGTGCTGTGACAGGGAAGATCAAATGGAACCTATTCCCTGAGGAACAATCTTCTTTGCAATTTGTAGATGTGGTGCCTATTCACAAGTCAAATGTACTCCTTTTATTTTAAAAAATTTTTTCTCCCTAGTTGTTTCATTTTGTATCTTTTCTATTGCTATGCCTTTTTAAGTTTGTTTAAAAAGTACTTTTCACACTTGTGGGGATGAGCACTGAGTGTTATGTGGAAACTAATTTGACAATAAACTATTAAAAAAAAAAAAGAAAAAAAAAGAAAAAGTACTTTTCACTCCTACAATGTGTAATTTGCCATTAAACAAATTATCCATATCCAAATAATCCAAGTTATCCAAATCCAAATAATCCAGTTTATTGTATCCAGTGTAGTTTTCCTCTTAGACACTATCGAATTAACCTTTTTAAAAGTTTATTTATTTGAGAGAGAGACAGAGACACAGAAAGAGAGAGAGACAGTGATGGAGGAGGAGAAAAGGAGGGACAGAGAATCCCTAGCAGGTTCCATGCTGTCAGCTCAGAGCCCAATGTGGCGCTCAATCCCATGAACTGTGAGATCAGGACCTGAGCCAAAGTGAAGAGTCAGACAGTTAACCGACTGAGCTTCCTAGGCATCCCTATAAAATTCATCTTTTTTAAAAATTTTTAAATGTTTTTATTTGTTTCTGAGAGAAAGAGAGAGAGAGAGCGAGCGAGCATGATCAGGGGAGGGTCAGAGAGAGAAAGAGACACAGAATTGGAAGACAGGCTCCAGGCTCTGAGCTGTCAACACAGAGCCCTATGTGAGGCTTGAACTGTGAGATCATGACCTGAGCTGAAGACGGATGCTTAACCAACTGAGCCACCCAGGTACCCCAAAATTCATCTTTAAAAGTTTAAATTGAGTCTTCCTTATATTCTCCATGGCTCTACGTGAACATATGGAATAATAGTAAAAATGGTTTTACTATCCTTATCTGCTAATTCTAACATCCATCCATGTTATGTTTTAGTTTTTATTGAACGATAATTCTCCTCATTATGATGATATTAATCTGATTTTTGAATGCTAGAAAAACTTTGGTTGGATGGTAAACATCATGAAGTTTACATTGTTGAGTGGTGGCTATTTTTGTTTTTATAACCATCCTTGTGCTTTGTTCTGGGGTGCAAACCATGAAAGGGCTTGAAAGCAATTTGATCCTTATGAGTTTTGCACTTCTTTTTGTTAGGCTGGTTTAGAGCAATGCTTGTGTACAACTAACTATTTCCCGCTACTGAGGTAAGACCTTCCTCAATATTCTTCTCAGGACCTCATGGATTGTGCATTTTTCTAGTTTGACTTGAGGGTGGTAGTACAGGCAATGTTACTTCAAATCCTTTCGCTGGTGCTTCCCTTGACCTTGAGTAGTTTCCTTACAGGCATTCACTGATAAATAATCTCCTAGATACTCAAGTGGGGGTGCTGCAAAGCTCTCACCATGTAGCTCTTTTCTCTGTAGAATTTGCCATGTAAACTAGCTGCTTTGTTTCCCTAGATTTTGTGGTCTGTCTCCTCAACTCTAGGAGTTCCAAGATTCCACCTCAATTCTCCTCCCCTGCACCAGAGCCTGGACACCCTCTCAAGACACGAAGGGTAGTTCTAGGGTGTGCTTCATTTGTCTCCTATCTCTCAAGGACCAATGCTTCTCACTGCCTGATTTTCAGTGTGTTTAAGATATTTGGTTTATGTTTTCTTTATTTTATTTGTTTTTTTTTTTTCCTGCCATTTCAGGCAGGGAGGGGGATAGGTAAATCCATTTCTTGTAACTCCCTCCTTACCCAAAGCAGAGTCCTCCTTCCTCCATCTCTTCTGAAAGTCTTTTTTATTTCCCACAGCTGGGCTATTTTTGATGCCTCTGGGAGAGTTTTTTAGGCCATAACTTCTACCTCTCTCATTTTAGATTTTATATCCATTTCTAGACTTTTATTCATTTCATTTTTATGTTTCCTACTTACCTGAGAAAGTTTGTGATCTCCCCTTTATTTGCTCAAATATATTAAGCATATATATATTTTAAAGTCTGTGTGATAACTCCATTATGTGAGGCCCTAGTTTTATAGTGTCTCTTGAATTCTGATCAGGATGTCTGTTTTCTTTGAGTGATCAATTAAACAGTATTTGGTGAACATGAAAATTTGTAAACATGATGTGTGGTCTAGGATGATACTAACATTACATGTGCTTCTTCTGGACATTGGGTATACTAGCAGTTTCAGACCACTTAATAATACCTAAGGGATCCAAAGTTTTGAATTTGGGCTTCAGACCCTGCCAAGGCCAATTTCTTTCAAGTTTATTCTTACAGTATCCAGCAGTATAAGAATACCTTTTGCAGTATCTATTAAAAGCCTGGAACACTTTCTAGGAAACCCTTCTTCAGAATCTCTAAACTAAAATTTTCTTTCCTTCAGTTTGTCCCATTTGTTGTTGATCAGGTGCAATTTTGTCCCCAGGGGGATATTTGGCATTTACTGAAGATAATTTCACTGTCACAAGTTGGTAGAAGAAGGGTGTTGGTAGTAGTATCTAGTGGGTAGAGACCAGGGATGCTATTAAACATTCTAAATTGCACAGAACAGTCCCACAGCAAAACATCATCTAGTGCAAGGTTTTCATACTGCCTAGCTCTTGGAGACTATGAAAAGTCCCATTCAGCTTCACAGCTTCTTGTTTTGTTTTGTTTTTTCTTTGGGCAAGGGTGGTGGTGGTGGTGGTGGTGGTTGTTATTATTTATTTTGAGACAGAGAGAGAGAGAGAGAGAGAGAGAGAGAGAGAGAGAGAGATGGGGGAGGGGCAGAGAGAGAATCCCAAGCAGGCTCTGCACTAGCAGCACAGGGCCTGCCTCTGGCCTCAAACTCACCACCCAAGAGATCATGACCTGAGCTGAAACCTGAGTTGGATGCTTAACCAACTGAGCCACCAGGTTCCTCAAGCTTTGCAGCTTCTTAATTGCTTCTTTTTGAATTAGCAGAATACAGGGGAAAAGTGTCTCCAAATGCTATACTTAAATCTCTGATTTTCTTTTCTTTTCTTTTCTTTCTTTTTTTTTTCTTTTTTTGGTAACATCTCTGATTTTCCTTATCTAGTCCATAATTCTTTACTGTCTTAAGCTTCCACAATCCTTGACCTGATAACTTTTTTCCTGTATTTTCAAGATTGACAAACTTTCCTGAGGGGGAGAACAACCATTAAATGAGAGTGCCTATATTCACATTAATCTCTGCTATAAAATTTTGAAAGAATTTTCTAAATTTTGCTTTTGAAATTATTTGACACTAGATGTAAACTAGAAATTGTATAAAATAATATAAATCCCTAATGTCATTTTTTAGACATTTTAAAACGTGATTTGTGTGTGTGTGTTTGTTATTGTTTTTTAATTTTTGCTCTTCCATTTTTACTTTGACATTTGGAGCAAAATTATTCTTCCAACTTCAAACATATTCCCCTCAACCCCCATGGTTAAAAAAAATGGTATTAAACACCTTAAAATTTCACAGAGACCTGGTATTCATGTGAATATATTAACTACCACATTTTTAATTTATCAGAAAAGAAATGCTCTGAGGAGGAAAAGAAATCTGCCAGTGGCATATACCAATCACTCAGATATGAAGTGATTTTATTCCTGCATTTTACAAGGCTTATAAATAACTTTCATCTAGCTATCTCAGAGCTGCATGTGTTATAGCTGACATTTAATTGACAGGAGTAATTCTGTCTTAAAAACACTAATTACAACAAGCATCTTCCAATAAGCTCATGAATATGAAATATCTCAGGTCAGTCAGTGACACTGTGCAATGTATATTTTAAAGTCTGACCAGTCCCATTTGATTAAATGACCTTCAAAATGCCAACTGTATGGAAAAGAGTAATTACATGGTGGGTTGTCTAAATTATACATTATGTTTATATAATTTGGAAACACCTTACAAGTCTTACTTGAAACTTGAAAAAAATTCTCTATTGTTATTATAATCAATTCCCAAGATTAGAAAAGACAATGAAATATAGTTCCATTAATTTGTCTTATTTTTTCCTGATTCCAGGATACTAGTTTATTAGGTTGGAAACACAATTATGCAAGTTTCAATATTTTAGCCCTCTCCTCTTTGTTCTTATATTCATGTATGTTTTCCCCCATCCTATTGATACATTCATCACTGTTGAACATATAAGTGTCCAGCAGCAAACCCCACCATTTGGCAGAGTTCTAGAGCTGGATACTTTATATTCTAGCTGCTCTTTAAACCAAAGGGGTTATTCTGTGCATTTTAGGTTTACTGAGGCAGCAGGCAGGCTGTGGACCCAGGCTCTGCTCCCCTGTGCATCATCAGGGTGGAAGGAGGATACAACAAATTTTATCTCTGATCTGATAAAACCCTGCAAACTCACATAAGACCATCAATCAACAAAATCAGCAGAATCCTCGAAGACTGAGCTTCTGTGTTAGCATTATAATTTGGATCTCAGTATGTAAATGTACCGGCTTGAATGGTCTCCCCTAAAAATTTGTGTTGTGTCCACCTGGAACCACCTGAAACCATGTAAGAGAGAAATTTGGACACAGAGGCACAGACACACATGGGAAACACCAAATGACAATGGAGGAATGACACACCTACAAGCCAGTGAATGCCAACAATTGACAGAAATCCCTGGAAGTTAAAGAGTCAACAAAGTCTAGAGACTTTGGCACTGCCAAAATCTTTGTTTAGAGCTTCTAGCCTCCAGAATTATGAGAGAACACATTTCTGTTGTTTGAAGCCATTTCTGTTGTTTCCTAGGGTAGCCCTAGGAAACTAGTATAGTACACATTTAGCTTTATAAAAACAATCAGAATATTTTATAATGTTACCATTTATATTTTAATTGTATATTTAATTTTTTTTTTTAAATTTTTTTTCTCTGAGTGAGACAGAGAGACAGCATGAGCAGGGGAGGATCAGAGAGAGGGAGATACAGAATCTGAAACAGGCTCCAGGCCCTGAGCTGTCAGCATAGAGCCCGACGTGGGGCTGGAACCCATGAACCGCGAGATCATGACCTGAGCTGAAGCCGATGCCCAACCGACTTAGCCACCCAGGCATCCCTGTATATTTAAATATATATGAGCCCACGGAAACTTTGAAAAATTTCTTATTCCAAAATATGAGCCTTTTTATACAAATGAATAGCTATAAATTTCTACTGATATTTTCTGTGTTCTGGAACTCAATGCATCTTTATAATAACTTGATGTAGTTTTACCACAGAAAGGAATTTTTAGTTTATATCAAAATAAACTTGTTTTTCTGCTTAAATAAAAATTCACTTATCTTTATAGTCGACTTCAGAATACACCACATATACAAAAAAATGAGTATTATTAATCTTCACAAAAGAATAACAATAAGCAATAATCCCTTATTTTACGAGAGACTGTGTTTAAACCACAGTGCCAAATAATCCACCTCAGTCCATGCTATGCCAGTTATAATCTTTCAGTATGCTATAAACCCTTCAACTCAAATCAACTCAAATCAAAGGATTCTATCCTTTGGTAGCAAATTGAATTTGTTAGTTATTAGATGTGTTCTTTATCTTAGAGTGATTTATTAATATATTTTTCTATTTAGATATTTATACATTTGAAATCAAGTATGAATATTTGATTATAAGGAAACTGTTTAAGGCATTATTAAAGTATACATACAAACAAAATTGGAAATTTTGAGTCAATTGTTGAATTCTTAGGCAATGACATTGATTTCAAAGTGTGAATACTTAAGATCTTTATAGTATAAATTATGATACTAGTTGACTAAATATCTCTATCTGAATTAACACAGTCATATAAAATCAAATTATAATCAACAATTTGATAAAATTATAAGTCTATGTGAGGAAATCAATCTTTTTTATTCAGCAGATGCTTTTAAGTAAAGGTTGTAAGAAATGATTATGTCTCCATAACCTATCTTCCAAATTAAATATATTCTAGCCACCAACAGTGTTATATTACCAATGTCCCAAGTATGCAGTAAATTGTTTAAATTTCAGGTTTACCTAATGTAAAGGCCAAAATATTCATTCACATAATCTGATTAGTACAAGATAATCACCCAAGATAGCTATAGAGATAGCTAAAGAGAATGTTTCATTTAATCCTTTATGAATTGGTAAACCCTTGCAAGAATAAAGGAAGTAAACTTTATAAGCAAAATAATCAAACCCATTATTTGGTAATGTAACTAGGTCACATTAGTGCAATTTATTCATTGATCCTAATTATTTTTAGAAATTCTCAGTGTGACTGTGAGGTCAATGTTAGTAAATATTTTATTTACTATTTAACCTCTATTTCCTCTCAAGTTTGGGGTTTTAATACCCACCTGTTAATTCTGACTGTATTGATCTAATGGCACATTGAGTAGGAAAGGAAACCAATTGTGTGTTAATGTAGAGCTTTTACATTGAGGAGTTTCTTGGTTTGTTGAGTCATAAAGGTTCACAGTAAAACAAAATTTGATTTGTTTTCATTTCAATTAAAATTGGTGGAATATATTAATAAGTACTGTTCAAGCTGCTTATATTTATATAATGCTTTATAGATTATATAGTGTTTTAACTCATATATCATTGAATTTCCTAACAATGGACCAAATAGCAAATTTTACAGAGTGTTAAGATTTACTGTACTCCTTCCAAAGACAGGGTCAAATAGTAAAATCTCCATGTTAAGACATTCATCCAACAGCCTGTACTGTAAAACTAAAAGGACAGTATATTATACACACACACTCACACACACACACACACAATTTTCAAGTTCATTTCTCTAAGTATTCATGTTCAGTTCTGTTCTTCATCATCACCATCCCTAAAAGCTGTTGTTTAATGAGTATCTATTATGTGTTAGGCATTTTTATATTTTCTCTTTAGCAACTAAGTATTATGATTTCCCCTTTAAAGGTAAAGTATCTCAGAAAGATTATATTGTTTTCTTAACTCCAAAGAACAGTAAAGAAAAAGAGCTGTGATTCAGAGGAAACCTAAACCCTAAGCCCACATTCTTTACCACCACACCAAACTGCCTCTGATTCCCTCGTAATGTTTAGTGCATTTCAAATATAGGATTATTACTCAACTAATAAAACAAAGCAATGGGCAGAATCAAGTAGTTTCTATTATGCAGATAATCAAAAACAGGAGATTTTTGTCCTCTAAATCAGAGTCTGGAAATCAAAGGAACAAAAGGAAAGATTGTTTCCCTTCATTTCCAAACAAAGCTGTGCTTGAAAGCATGAATAACTAAGTAACTACACTTAGAAGTCAAATAAACATCAAGGCTCTGGAAATATGATTTTTCATTTATTTTTTTAAAAAATTTTATTGTTTTTGGGGCGCCTGGGTGGCTTAGTCGGTTAAGCGTCCGACTTTCGCTTAGGTCATGATCTCGCGGTTCGTGGGTTCGAGCCCCGCATCGGGCTCTGTGCTGACTGCCAGCTCAGAGCCTGGAGCCTGTTTCAGTCTGTGACTCCCTCTCTCTCTGACCCTCCCCTGCTCACGCTGTCTCTCTCTCTCTCCTAGAAATAAATAAAAACATTAAAAAAAAATTTAGTGTTTTTATTTATTTCTGAGAGAGACAGAAAGAGAGCATGAGTAAGGGAGGGTCAGGGAGAGAGGGAAATAGTGAATCCGAAACAGGCTCTAGACTCTGAGCTGGCTGTCAGCAAAGAGCCCGATGTAGGACTCGAACCCGCAAACTGTGAGATCATGACCTAAGCCGAAGTCAGATGCCTAACTGACTGAGCCACCCAGGCAATAGAATGTTAAAAATTATGACAATTTATCCATAATTTAAAACATATTATAAATATATATCAATAAGATACATCAACATGCTATTTTAATAAAGAGAAAATTAGTAACTTTCTAGGAGACGTACCTATAAGATGACTCACTAACCAAGGTGTGCATAAGGTATATTATCATTATTGCTGTTTTAAGGTCTTTTTTTAGGATTTAACTTTTAATTTCTATCATTTGTGTAATTTCTGGGTCAGTTTTGGTTTTTTATTAGAGTTTCTGTTTTCCTCCATCTTTGCATACCCAGTAACTGTGTGAGTACCACACACTGTGAATTTTAGCTTAATGGTTACAGAATATTTTTATATAACTATATTCTTGAGCTTCATTCTGGGACATGGTTAAGCTTTTTGGGAATAACATAATCCTTTTGAATCTTGCTCTTAAGCTTTGTTAGGCAGTTCTAGAGCTGTGTTTAGTCTAGAGTTCATTTTTCTCTCACTTTTGCAGCAAGCTGCTGCTCCTCCCACACCATTATAACTTATAAAGTTTTCTACTTAGGTTGTTGAGAACAGGCATTACTACACTCTTTTAAATTCCAAATACTGCTATCTCTAATAATTTAGAGTGGTTCTTTCTCTGGCACCAGGTGGTGTCCTTACTTCATCCTCTGATCAATAATCAACTGAGTATTCCAGGCGTCTTTCTGAATATATTTGAGCTTCTTTCTCTGGGTAGTTCTCTGTCCTGGAAACCGAACCTACCTGGGCTTTCCAAGACTTCTAGCTTTACCACTTTTATTTGGAGAGACTGCCAGATGCTGTCTGGACTTCTCCCTGTGCTGTGGCCTGGAAAGCAGACCACCTTCTTATTTTCCATCCCTTGTCTGTCATTTCTTGATGCACAATGTCTTGAGTGCTGTTGTTTCAAATATTTTGTCTAGTTTTAGTTTGATTTTGTTTTTAGGCATCAGTGTATTACTATGCCATCTAGACCAAAAGTAGAAGATCCTATCATTGTTTTATAATATTTAAAATCTGGGGCGCCTGGGTGGCTCAGTTGGTTAAGCTTTGGCTCAGGTCATGATTTCACTGCTCGTGAGTTCGAGCCCACATCGAGATCTGTGCTGACAGCCTGCTTAGGATTCAGTGTCTCCCTCTATCTCTGCCCCTCCCCCACTCTCACTCTATCTGTCTCTCAGAACTGAATAAATGTTATTTTTTTTAAAAAATGTATGTCTCTCCCTTATATTTTCTCACTTTCTTTAATATTTTTGGGATTGACAACTCAGTAAAACAAAATAGTTTGTGTTTTTTACATTCCTATGAGAAATAAGCAGTTTTCTTTAATACTTAAAGAAATTTTATATATTTGTGCACATAGTATCACTTCACTTACAGTATCTATATTAACAGATGGTTTGAGGAATATCCGCAGCTTATTTGCACTTGATATCTGAAATTTGTTAAGGCTTTAATTTTGGGTTTTATTTTCATTCAATATCAATTTCTTTTTAACACAGCTGGTAAGTTTTGACACATAATTTGAGACCTCAGTAATATTTCTTTGAAGTCACTCTTACATATTTCTTCAAGCTTTGATCTATTCCATAAGACCTGGAAATTTCTACTCAAACTGATGTAACTAAATAAATTCAATTAATAATAAAAGAGATAACAACAATTCATGACTCAGTTAATTACAGAGAGATGACAACCTTGCAACAAGTTGATCTTGTGATTATGTATTTTTCATCCCAATATCAGAGACATAGATTTGAAGTGAAGAAAAATGGTTAACCCTAAATTAGAGATGAACAAACTAAGATTTCAAGATCTAAATGTCTTTTGTTCAAAGTCATGGGAGCAAGAAATTGATGAAGAAAAATATTGAACACAGATCAAGCTTTTAAGGCAGAGACATTTCACCATGCCATACTGCCAGTTTTTAGAGTTTTTTTATTTTTTATGATAAATTTTTAATTTTTAATTAAATATAATGATTTTAATTTTTAAATGATTTTAAATTTTAAATGATAATTTTAATTTTTAAATGATAAAGTATTTTAATCTTACTATTNAAAAATCATGAGATTTAATAAGTATATTCTGAATATATAATTTGGATTATATTCATATAATCCATATATATCCATATAATCATATAATTCAAATAGTTCCAAATATATATATATTTTTTTGAAAATATATTCTGAAGATATATAATTTGGATAATTCAATTTTTTGAGTCAGTAAGTTGAAAGAGATTCTTTATGCCATATCTAGTAATACAATAATAGTAATAAGAATTTTCTGATATTTTTATTACTGTACATAACATACTTTATTTTAAAGCATAAAAAGGCAGCAGAAAGAAGCAATGATTTATAAAATATGAATCGCTTGTTTAATCCATGCTTACCTGAAATCTATTCTAAATGTGTTCCACCTTTAAAAATAAGGTTATGTTTGCAATATAAAGAAATAGGATTATAGGAAACTATGAGACTAGAAAGGCACTTTCAAGAAAGTAAAACTACCAAAAATATAATAATAATAGAAATAGACTCTAGCTACTCTTTATAAATTAGTGTGTACTTACTCTCTTATCTGTAAATTCTTGACAATTTCTACATTCACTTTAAGTGATATAGATTGCTAACAATGTATGTATCAAGAATATCTTTGTTTCTTGACATTGATCAGTATGCATTTCCTTATTTTACTTTAGCTGCTTTTCTGAAGATTTTACATTTCGGTGAAAATTATAGAATCTGAAACAGTCACAATTTCACTTAACAAGGCATTTTTCTGCTTTTATAAAATATTTTTCACCTTTAAATAAATATAAATAAATAAATAGAAGAAAATACTGTTCAATATCATTTAATTTGTTTCTTTATATATAGTTTTTTTAATTTATTGGCAGATGCAATGAAGAAATACTAGTATGACATAGAAAATGAAAACATTTGGAGATTTTTTTTTTTTTAAATAGATGTGTGCCTATGTGGCTCAGTCAGTTAAGCATCAGACTCTTGATTTCAGCTCAGGTCATGATTTCACAGTTCGGTTCTCTCTCTGCCCCTTCTCTGCTCATGCTCT
This sequence comes from Crocuta crocuta, assembly GCF_008692635.1. Classification (NCBI taxonomy): domain Eukaryota; kingdom Metazoa; phylum Chordata; class Mammalia; order Carnivora; family Hyaenidae; genus Crocuta; species Crocuta crocuta. The sequence goes on from NW_027531911.1 coordinate 477,277, forward strand.
TTCTCTCTCAAAATAAATAAATAAAGTTTAAAAAATAATAACAAAAGAAAAATAGAGAATGCAAAGATGTTGTGATCATATTAATTTTTTGATATAATTTTAGCCAATTAGCATGATATAGCAAGCTGACATATACAGGTTACTCATGATTTTCTTTTTCTGATTCATGCTTTTCTTCCCAGGTTAGGTTTCTTTGATTTTCTCAAAATGCAACCCTTTTTATAACATATTCTTTACCATCCCAGTTGAGCTTGCTACTGAGAGATAAAAAAGATTAAGAGAATGGGAAATAACAAAAATGTAAACAATTTTTGTAAATTCAATCTGTGAAATACTTCAGTACATTTGAAAATTTCTGAAACTCATTATTGGAGTCTCACACTGAACTTGTCACTGATCTGAAGAATACTCACTCCTCTCTCATCTATGTCTAGTCAGCTCTCACAATAGCAGATGCACACACAGAACAGCATGTCCAAATCCCCTCCAACGTCACCTTCTGCCTTCTTTTTCTTCAGTAACATCAAGATGAATAGTTGCTAAGATTTGACCAAAGATATAATCATTCACTCTCAGGAAATAGGAGTTGGGATATGGAGAGACTTGTTTTAGTTATATAAAAGATCAAGTCCTATAAGATATGCTGACCCAGGTTCTAAGGTTGCTATATTGGAGTCACAATATATTTGGCCATACTGGTCAAATCATGAAGAGGGAGCTTATTAGCAGAAACAAGAAATGAATGAACAACATTCAGTTGAGATAGGAAATACATCATTTGAGCCTAGTGAGTAGGAGAAAAGAAGAAATAGATGCATTAATTTTTCTGGAGATGTGCACTTTCTGTTTCTTATAAGGCCTTGCTATGGTTTTGCCCAGAAGTTCCAAAATATGTCTCAACTTACTTATAATATTTTACTTAGGTTCATTTGGATAGATTTCCATTTCTTTCACACAAATTATTCCTGATATAGAAGCCAGACATTAAATGTCCTATCTTCCATTTGGTAACAGGGTCTTTTCTGCCATTTTATTTTCCTACAATGTAAGTTTAAATATTTTAGACATACTTTCTTCGGTGTTAACTGTGGAATTATATGCTTAGCCTTGAGAATGATAATAATGAAAATAACCTCAAAAAAAGAATGTCTTATTTCTCACAACTATACAGGTACAAATACAATTCAAATTCATAAATTTAGAGCTGCTAAAGTATTGAGAAGATTCCCAAAATACTAGTCTTATTTCTTACTGAATGTGGAGGCCTGTATTAAAAAGGTACAATTCTGTTCTATTTTCTAATAGTGCAAAATTCTCTTTGGAAGGGTATCTTTTAAGATACCTGAATTTCAGAGTTTGAAGTATGCTCCATTGTTACACAGTCTATGGCTTCTAACAATCCAAATTTTATAATTATAGTTGTTGCTTAATGTAATAATGCTGTAACTAATTCCTGAGTATTTCTTTGAAGCATGGATTCTTGTATAATTTCTTGGCCGAACAAGAAAAAGATATTTGACACTTTCTTCTCCCCTCATGGCTGAATGAAAAGGCAGGCCACAGCCTAGGAGAAAATATTTGCACATCATGTGTCTCATAAAGGCTTGGGTCCAAAATATGTTCTTTAGGAAAAAAAACTCTAAAAATGCAAACTCTTAATGAAACCTGTTATAAATCATACAGTCGAATGTTTTTTAAAGGGGCAAAATATTTGGACACATCCCAAAGAAGATAGATAACCAACAAACCTTTGAAAACATGTCCGACATCATGATCACTGGGCAAATGCAAGGTGTAACCACAGAATAACCTTATTTATGACATCCATCAACATGTAAATAAACACACAAATTGTAGTGTTTCCATATGATAGAATATTACATGGCAGTAAAAATAAATTAAGTATTGATTCATGCTACAGTATAATGGATCTCAAGAATAACTATTTTGAGTGAAAAACGTGAGACTAAGATAAAGCATATATTCTATGAGATTTATTTTATATAAAATTCAAAATCATGCAGAGAGACCTACTTTGATGAAGCAGATTGGTAGCTGCCTGGGGATGGGGTGTAGGGGCAGGAGGGAGGCATTGCAAAGAGGCATAAGGAAACTTGGGGTAATAATGGATATGCTCATCATCTTGAATGTGGTGATGGGTCAAGAAATATATACATATATCCAAGTTTTCAAATTCTACACTTTAAATGTATACTTCAAATTTCATATTGTCATCAAACAAAAATAAAACAGGATATGACCTCTCCCTAGAAGAGAAGTGAAGGAAAACTCCTTACTTCCTCAGGAATGTGAGAAGTGTGGTTTACTTTCTCAATGCTTGAAGACATTCCAGAACCCTGAACAAAGTGAAATGAGAGTTCATTTTTCATCAAAGCAGACCTCTTATTACAAACAAGTGTTATCAGCGTTACACTCATGTTTTGGCCAAACCTCCCATGATTGAAAGTTGCAAGATATTTTGCAAATTCTGAAAGGACTTTAATCCATAATTTAAAAATATATATAGGATATAAATAACGCAACTGGGTTTATATAGCAGCCAATTCTTAATATAAAGAAACATCAATCTTTCAGTCACTACAGTTTAAAAAATACAATAGAAAATAAACGGTAACCAATTCCTGTGGCTGCATTTGGATTCTGTAACAGTAACTCCATGTGCTTTAAAGTACAAACATCATTGCTCTCCTCTCCACTAACTTGGAGAGATAAAAGTTACATGAAACCTGCATTTTGTATCCAAAGAGAGGCCTAAAAGCTTTTCAATGCAATGTCACACAATTTCATGGTGTCTTTAAATTTAACTGATGCCAGTGAAAGCCATCACCTGACTATAAAGGCCAGCTTCTCCTCACAGCTTGCTTTTTTCTCATGAAGCATCTTTTTCAAGATGTATACTCCAGGAATGTTATTTTTTTAACTTCACTTTCATTTACTTTTTCAAGGAAAAAAAATAGCCCTTTTCTACTCATGATAAATAGCAAAGTCTTCTCAATTCGAGAGAATAATATAGGTTTCACAGAATTCATTATTTTCTCAAAGAAATACTACCAATGCCAGGGGAAATAACACTCAAACTACATACACATTGTTACAATTTGACTAGCTAAATATAATGTTACTCTAAGATAGCCTGATATATATGTGTTAAACAAAGGGAAAAAACCTCTAATTACTGACAATTTATGTGGAATAACTTTTATTATTTCTCAAAACAACTGACATGGCAGAGTCTAGAACTGGTAAAAAAAAAAAAAAGATGGATTAATAATTCAATTTTTGATCCTCTGAGAGATAGTAGTTATTGTTTGGCAAAGAGAACATAGCTTATTCTTGCACTTAATCAGTGCTATTTTGGAATTTCCTCAGTAGTTGTCAAGAAGCATGAAGTTATATGGAAGAGGAGAAAGAAAACAAACAAAAAGCCCTCTAATCTTTCAAATGCAGACTAAAACTTGTTGCATCTGTGCATACATTAATTTTTAATACTAGGTTTGGAAATGTTAAAAATATGCCAAACAAAAAATATAAAATATGTGTAAGTATGGTTTTGAATGCTTTTGAACAAAATTATTCACAATATAAAAGATACATCAGGAATTAAATAAAGTTTTATACATATCCCTTGACACCCACCCAGGTAATTTATCCATTGTACTCCAAAGTCATTGTTTAATATTAGACATCCACAATGCAAGTTGTATCTATTACAACACATTTATGATTGAACCTGGCCTCCTTTTTGCTTATCTGCCTTTTGTTAATGTGTCCTTGACTCTTTTACCTACATCTCTATATTCAACCTCTTTTCTGAACTAAAGATTTATGAATTTCCTTCTTTCTAAAACCCTCCACCTGGATGATTAATAGGTATATTAGTTTCTTATTGGTATTGTAACAAATTGCCACAAATTTACTTGCTTCTAACCACAAAAATTTATTATAATACATTTCTGTAGATTAAAACTGTATCAGAGGTATCCCTGTGGCTAAAATCAAGGTGTCAGAAAGACAGAGTTCCTTTCTGGGAAGGCCATGAAAGAATCCACTTGCTTGTCCTTCCAGCTTCTAGAATCTACCTGTGTTTCTAGATTTATGGTTCCCTTCCTCCATTTTCAAAATCAGTACCAACAGGATGAGTCCTTCTCATTCTGTCATCTCCCTAGTTCTTTCCCTTCTGCTGCCTTCTCTTATTTTTAAAACAGCTTGTAATTACACTGACCCATCCAGTTAATACAGGTTAATCTTCTTATTTTAAGGTCAGCTGATTAACATCCTTTATTTCATCTGCAAACCTAATTCCCCTCTTCTATCTCAAGTAAAATATATATAGGTGTCAGGGACTAGGATATAGACATCTTTGGATGATTCATTATTCTGCTACCATAAGCAATTAAGATACATTTCTCTCCATCCCTCTCAATAGATCAGTTCCTCCCCCATCATTCTTCATTTGACTAATTGCTACTTGAAGGCCAATACCTAAGTATAATTCCTTGGTTTTTCACAATCCCTCTCCTCCATATCCAATGAAGCTGCAAGCCCTGTAGGCTCTAACATCAAAATAAATCATAATATCTCCACTTCTACTGTGACCATGCCTGGATTAACTTCACTAGGATCACTGTAGTCTCCAACCAGTCTCCCAATTTTCCACGTAGCATCCAGTGTAATGTTTAGCCATAATTCTATTTCGGCTACTCAACTGCTGCAAATATTTTACAAGCTTCCACTGCACTTAGAAATAATATCCAAACTTCCTCTTTTGCATTTCTGTCCCAACATTTGGCATATGCTTATCTTTTACTCACTTGCTGTTTTCCAAACACAAATTTGGCTTCTTTCTATTCGTCCTTCATCCTAAATTCCTCATTGTAATTCAGATACTAACTACCTGAACTTAGTGGACCTCTCAGGTGGAGGGCTAGATCTCTACAAGACTTCCCTCACTTCAGACACCAACTGTAAGCTCTGGGGTTCACCAGCCACCTGCACAGTGATTGATTGGCTACAAATCCAGTGGTTCCCATTGTCCTCACAGAGGTTTGGTAATTTGCTAGAATGACTCAACAAACTCGGGAAAGTACTGTTAATTATAAATGTAATTCTACTCTAAAGGATGCAAATCAAGATTAGCCAAATGATGAGACACATAGAGTGAGGAAGGGAGAATGTCAAACATGGAACTTCCCTTCCTCAGGATCATCATTCTTCTAGCACATCGCTGTGTATCAACAACCAGGAAGCCGCACCCAAGCATTGCTGTTTTTGTTCAGTTTTTATTGGTATTTTATTACATAGGCATATTTGATTGACTCACTGGCTAATGATTAAGTTCAACTTCCAGTTTTCCTCCTCTGCCAGGAAATCTGATATCATCTGGGTCAAAGCTCCAATCCTTTATTCACATGGTTGGTTTTTCTGGAGTGGTTAGATTCCACCTGAGTTAGCTCATTATCATAAGCTCAGGGATTCACCATGAATAAAACATTCCTAACATAAGAAATTTCAAGGATGTAGAAATTTCTTTGTGGGAATGAATGACAAAGACGAGTCAATTTTTTTTTTTATTACACAAGAAGGTCTCTCTATCTGAGATGCTATGGTCTTGCTTCTCCACTATCTGAAATATTTGCTCCCCTATAGTCTGTCTCCCTTGAATATAATCTCTCCAGAGACTTCTTTCTGGAATAGCCAATGAAAACTTGCCTTCAGCACAGACTTTCATTTCTGTTTCCTTTAAAGCCTGTATCACTTTCTCAAATTATATAGCATGTTTACCTGTTTAGCAACTGTGTCCAAAATAGAATATAAGCACCAAGATAGAAAGGAACTCTTCTTCCTTGTTTACCACTGAATTCCTAGGTGTGGTGCCTCAAAAACCTCCAGTCACATTGTAAGTATTCATTTTTTTAATGAATAAATATCTACCTGACATACCTGACAGAGATGACATATTTTCAAAACATTTAATACCTTAGCTGGCAACACTCCTTCCCCTAGGATTTGTAATCTATCACACACCACTCAATATGGGACCATCTACTGTTATTTGTTACTCCAATATCGTTTTCTGTCTGATAGCCTTTTATCCTTACGTTGGCTCCACAGAGTCAAGAGGACAAGTCTTCTAGTGTGTCCAAAATACTGTTTGGCATGTAGCTATACTTTTTATTCAGTAGATATTACATGTTGGAAGTTCTGTTATTGAAAGAGTTTTTATTCAAAAATATTTTTATATTTTTAAAAATCATTTAAAAGAAAGGATGTTTTAAATGATTGAAGTGTGATATGCATTTCATGATAGACAAGGATATTAATTTTATCTCCTTTGACAAAGTTTATTTCATGACACAAAACAAAAGCCTTAAACTATGGAATTAAATGAGAAAGAAGGAGTAGGCTTTTGAGTTCCCATTTTTCCGATGATCAAATAATGTGAGGACTCTCAGCAATATAATTTGAGTAATAAATGTTATTTGATGGTACTTCTAATTGGGAGATGGGAGAAAAACTGCAAAATACTAGTTTTTGATTTCCCCTGGTTCTCTTTTGGCCAAAAGATTATTTTAATCTTGTTACCCTGGCAGCATAAAATGCCACAATGATCTGGCCACAACTTCTCTCCAGTCACAACTGTCCAAGCTACGATCCCAATATATTTTTTCTACCGTAAAGCATTTCCTATTCCACAAATACATTGATTCTCTTTCTGACTTTCTATCTCTTCAACTGTTTTTTTTTTTTTTTTCTGTTTAGAATAGCTCTTTCCATTTATTTGTCTGGAACACACCATCAACTTTGTCATTGAATGCAAAGTTCACTCTTACTGTAGCACTCTCCTCACTCACGAAGATTTGATTTTTTTTTTCCTTTTACCTTTGGAGTATTCTGTTTAGATTAAGCTCCAGTACTTGTCATGCCATATTGTGTTTACGTACAGATTATGAAGACCTATGTCTGGGTGGGGTCAGAAAACTATAGCCAGTGGACCAAATTCAGGTAATCATCTGTTTTTATAAATCAAGTTTTGTTGGAAGATAAATTCTATTTGTTTACATATTTTACCCTAGATGCAGAGATGAATAGTTATGATGGAAGCCTTATGGCCTATAAACCCTAAAATACTTACTATCTGCCCCTTTACAAACAAATATTGACAGACCTTGATCCATTGTTTTTGTCTGCATGGTACTTCTTTCTCTATGTTTTTTTCTGGAGATAATTGTCATCTTTTTTTTATAACACTCCTTTCTAATTTCCAAGAGTATTTTAGCCTGTGCCCCAACAATGGACAGGAGTTTCATGATATTTTTTCTTTCCCACAGCACAATGACTGGTCGAAATGGCGGAAACATCACCTAAGCTAGTTCACCCAGATTCTTGACACAAGGTAGTTAGCAATGGAAAAGGTGGTAAATAAAACCTTTCCTCTATGATTTTGTGTGTATCCCCTTCCTCTCTGATTTTGTACACACACACACACACACACACACACACACAAATATATAATGTACAATGTACATAAAAGCTTAAGTTTAAAAATACTACCTATTGATTTATTGTCAGTTTAAAACTTAGAAAATTTTCATTAAAGTTTTAAAAAAATTTTAACGTTTATTTTTGAGAGAGAGACAGAGTGCAGGTGGGGGAGGTGCAGAAAGAGAGAGGGAGACACAGAATCTGAAGCAGGCTCAAAGCTCTGAAGCTGTCAGCACAGAGCCCAATATGGGGCTCGAACCCACAAAACTGTGAGATCATGACCTGAGCCAAAATCAGAGGGTTAACTGACTGAGCCACCCAGGTGCCCCTCATTTCAGTTTATAAATAGAAAGACTTTGTTTTACATACAAAGATTCCCAAGACCCGAGAGAAAACCTAAAAATAGTAAGCTGGGTAGTTGCTCCTTTTCTCTTTTTTCTATCTACTTTCTTCCTCTCTTTCCAACTTTCATATACCATGCTTCAAAATGAAACTTCAGTGAATGTGATTATAACACATATGTGAAAAACATTAAAATAAGAAATGAATTATGTGTAAAGAAGAAATAAGCAAAATCAACAAGCATCTAGTAAAACTATGGTGTGACTATGTAAATAATACCTTGTGCACTCCCTGGAAGCCACAGTAAAAAGAAAATACACAGATACCATAGACAGATACATAGTTTTCATTATTTTATTAAAGAATGCCTAATAATTTTCAACAGAATCAACAATTTAGTAGGTTGAATTTTACTTAAATTTATTGTGGGGAATCCCGGAAATCTCCTAGGGAATTTTATTCAAAGCATCCTGTGTCTGTTTTAGGGCAGATAATCTGTGTAACTTAAACACTCAGGTGTCCTCAGCTTTTTATGCTATTGCCAGGGTGAGACACTCCTGGCATGTTTGATGCAAGGAGATTTCCACTACATAAGTCACCTAAGGTAGCAGGTGGAGGCATTGATCCCCACAAGGCTATATCTGCAGTCAGGTGCAAGACCTGTGCAAACATTCAAATCATCTTGCTAGAACCCTGATCATAGATCATTGAGCCACATAACTATGGATCTGTTGAACATCCTGAAATTCTCTTTAAATATTTGTCTTACTCTATCCAGAAAGTTATGATTAAGCTGTAATCTGAGTTTCACACTTAAAGAAATATGAAAAATTATAATTCTAATCTGAAGAGGAGAGAGGAGAAGATGGCGGAGAAGTAAGGAGCTCCGTACTTGCACTCGCGCCCATACATCACACAGAAAAGATCTGAAGCCATTGGAAACCTTACAAAACCTGAGAGATTAGGAGAAAAAAGACGCAGAATCCACTGAGAGAGCCTTCTAACGTGAGTGCGAACCGGGGAAGATAAAATCGGGCCAGGATCAGAGACTCCAGGGTGGGAGGCGATCCCCCTCTACCCTCTACGGGGAGTGAGAGGGGAAAAGGAGAGAGTCCGAAACAGAAAAACCTCNGAGGGGGTTATGCTGAGCGAAATAAGTCAGGCAGAGAAGGACAAATATCATATGTTTGCACGTATAGGAGGATTAGGAGGAACTTGATTGAGGAACAAGGGGGAGAAGAAGGGCGGAAATATTGGGGGAAAGGGAGAGAGGCAAACCATGAGAGACTCTTGAATGCTGACAAAAACTGAGGACTGATGGATGTGGGGGGGAGGGGGGGATGGGCATGGAGGAAGGCACTTTGGGGATGAGCACTGAGTGTTATGTGGAAACTAATTTGACAATAAACTATTTGTAAAAAAAATAATAATAATAATTCTAATCTGAAAAGTGAGAGGGAAGTATAGTTGAGCGGGAGGAAGTAAGATTCAGTACAGTATATTATGAAGTCTAGAAGAGGGCTAACATCACCAAAGATTTTATGATGGGCATAGAACTTGAAGTGTGACCTAAAGAAAAAGTAGTGATTTCATTTGTGTATAAAACAGGTAAGGAGATACAAAAAGATTAGCATAAATATAGAACATTAATGGGATTTAATAGCCAACCTGACTGGAGTTGTAAATACAATTAATAAATCAATACATAAAATAACTCTTGCTTATAATAGCAATCCAAAAAATAATTAGAATCAGTTGGTCATTAATCTCTTATTTTAGGTTTCACAGAAACTGTCCCTAAGAAAAGGGTTCAGATGTTTATTTGGAAAGAAATACTGGTAGGACAGTGGGGGAAGAAGGCAGTTTATCAAGCCAGTATCTACTGGGGTGACCTGGAGCTTTATCTGTTAGGAAATGTCTGGTAGCCAGGGTGGGATGCAACACTCAGAATTATCCCAACTGAGAGGTGAGAACACTGAGGTTTCCTAACATCTCCTCCGGTATGTCACTGATTATGTCTTCTCACCAGGTAAATCATTCCCCAGCACCTCTGGCCCACTGTGAGGGTGGACAAAAGATGCAGGTATATTGAAATGGAAGCATGAGAAATCGGCACGTGATGGGCAGTGTCTCCTACAACGTTAAGTGTACCATGCCTTAATTTATACTCACAAGGTAATATTTATATTCCTATTTTGCATACAAGAAAACCAGAGCCATTAGTGAGTTTAAACAATCTTCTGGTTGCCAAGGCAAGTGGGAAAGCTAATTATTTGGAATACAAGTCTCTGATTCCAAAACTTTTCACCAAAGCAATATAGTATATTATCCCGGGAACAATAGATATTCATGTCTGTTTCCATTGCCTGTAGTTCCCACTTTTGTATTTGTTAGTTACATTTAATTTAATAGAAAAATAATTGTTTAGATGCACATGGCAATGACTCCAGTTTAAATTATGGGTTTTGTTAAATTTTAAATATCTTCATTGGATGATCTCATTTACTTTTTTTTTAAATTTTATTTAAATTCAAGCCAGTTAACATATAGTGTAGTAATGGTTTCAGGAGTAGAATTTAGTGATTCATCACTTCCATATTACACTCAGTGCTCATCCAAACAAGTGCCCTTCTTAATACCCATCACCCATTTAGCCCTTCACCCCACCTCCCTCCCCTCCAACAACACTCAGTTTGTTCTCGGTCTTTAAGAGCCTCTTACGGTTCACCTCCCTCTCTGTTTTTATCTTATTTTTAACTTCCCTTCCCCTATGTTCATCTGAAATTCCACAGATGAGTGAAATCATATGACATTTGTCTTTTTCTGACTGACGTATTTCACTTAGCATAATACATTCTAGTTCCTTCCACATTATTGAAAATGGCAAGATTTCATTCTTTTTATGGCTGAGTAATATTCCATGATATATATACCTCATCTTCTTTATCCATTCATCAGTCAATGGACATTTGGGCTCTTTCCATAATTTGACTATTATTGATAGTGCTGCTATAAACATTGGGATGCATGTGCCCCTTCGAATCAGCATTGTTGTATATGTTGAATAAATACCTAGTAGTAGCTATGTCATAGAGTAGTTCTATTTTTAATTAATGAGGAACTTCCATACTATTCTGCAAAGTGGCTGCACCAGTTTGCATTCCCACCAACAGTGCAAAAGGGTTCCCCTTTCTTGGCATCTTCATCAACATTTGTTGTTTTCTGAGTTGTTAATGTTAGTCATTCGGACAGGTGTGAGGGGGTATTTGATTTGTATTTCCCTGATGATGAGTGATATTGAGCATCTTTTCACATACCTGTCAGCCATCTGGATATGTTCTTTGGAGAAATGTGTATTCATGTCTTTTGCCCATTTTATCACTGGATTATTTGGTTTTGGGATGTTGAGTTTGATAAGTTTTTTATAGATCTTGGGTACTAACCCTTTATCTGATGTCATTTGCAAATATCTTTTCTCATGCCTTTTAGCTTTGTTGATTGTTTCCTTCACTATGCAGAAGCTTTTTATCTTGATGAGTTTCCAGTATTTCATTTTTGTTTTTGTTTCCCTTGCCTCTGGAGACATGTCGATAATAAGTTGCTACTCCTTTAACTAGCATCAAAGAGGTTATTGCTGTTTTTTTCTCTTGGATTTTGATGGTTTCCTATCTCACATTTAGGTCTTTCATCCATTTTGAGTTTATTTTTGCATATGGTGTAAGAAAGTAGTCCAAGTTCATTCCTCTGCATGTTGCTGCCCAGTTTTCTCAACACCATTTAAGAGACTGTTTGTTTTTTTTCCCCCTCATTGGATATTCTTTCCTGCTTTGCTGGAGATTAGTTTGCCATGCACTTGTGGGTCCATATCTGTGTTCTCTATTCTGTTCTATTGATCTATGTGTCTCTTTTTGTGCCTGTATCTTTGTACCATTTACCTCTAAACCTCTACTACATAAATTCTATTTTTCTATACAATCTGTTTTGCAAAATTCTTGTTTCAATGTGATTGTTATGTATAAGAAATAACTTGAATATTACTTGACTTTGCATTTACTTATTCGCGATTCCCTCTGACATAAGTATTTGATGAATACAGAGAACTGCATTCATATGAACAAAGGCATGTAGGAATATACAAAACACACATAGATGCACATGCACGCACACAAGCACATACACACACACACACACACACACACACACACCTCATCAACTTAATGTTATCTCAATTAACAATATATGAACTATACCCATTCACATCTGGTTTTATAAGCTCCCCTCCAGTTACTAATCTTCCTAATCATTCTACAATAATTCACACACAGCAGCTGGCAATTCTTCCAATGCCCACTGCCACAAGCAAAATTTAGGTGTTTTTCAAAATAAAGTACCATATATATTGTGACATTTATTGTAACTGCTACTATTTGTTAGTTTTCTATGTTTTTTATAAATGAGTCTCTGATGACATTTTTAAGTGTTGTGCCCCTAACCACTTTTTCCCCACTAAGTCTGTGATTGTTTTGCATATGCTTTTGCAGTGTGGTTATTTTTAGGAATGTGTGTCCTATCAAAGCAGAACTGACCATATTTTTAAATATACTGTCTATATTCAGTACTTTGCATCTGACTCACTTCCTATATTTTACATATTAGTTAATGGCACCAAAAAGCTAAAAATCTTAGAGCTATAACTGAAATGTATATTATTACATATCAGTGCCATTAGAAAATTATTCTAAACTTTGGCCCCACACCTTGATCATTATTAGTTTCTTTCCATCAGTGCAGTATTAATGTATTTCTGGTGAAAAGACCTCCTTATTGTTCTGATTGACCTACCATTTTTACTTCGATATCCAGTCTAATTTTCTACCAGTTGTCTCCAAATGCTTTGGATCATACAACTATATAATTACTCTTTTTATATGTGAACTACATACACCATATACATGTGCATATACAAATATATGCATATACAGTAAAACCTTGAATTGCAAACAAAATTCATTTGGGAAACATGCTTGTAATCCAAAGCACTCATATATCAAAGCAAATTTCAAGAACCATTGGCTCACTTATGATCATGTGACATTTGGCATCAAGTACTACTCATATTGCAAGATGTAGCTTGTTTACCAAATTAAAATTTATTAGGAGTGTTTGCTTGTCTTGTGGAACATGTGCGGAACAAGTCCTCACAATCCAAGGTTTTACTATATAAATGATTTATATTTGTGTACTATTATGGAAATATCACTATGTTGCAAAGGTAAGAATAAATTAATTGAAAAAATGATGAAATAATCAGTAAACTTAAATAAAATTTATTTCATTTTACAGTGTAAAAATCACAGTGATCAATATGCTGTTTATAATTTTAATTTTTTTATATTTATTAATTTATTTTGAGAGACAGACAGAGAGAGAGAGAGCACATGTGGGGGAGGGGAAAGGAGAGAGAAGAGAGAGAGAATCACCATCAGGCTCCACACTGTTAGTGCAGAGCTCAATGTGGGCTTGAACTCACAAACCATGAGATCATGACCTGAGCCAAAGTCAGACACTTAATCACCCAGGCACCTCTGTGCTGTTTAATTTTATCTGAAAACTCTGAAACAATCCTTTTAATAATTGAATTGAAATATATTTTATATCATACATGGTTTTAATAACTGTTGTACATGAGAAAGATATCAAAATATATTGATCCAGATAGAATAAGTGCCTCATTGGCTTTGTTGTAATAATTCATTATACTGTTGTAATAATTTATTTTGTTCTAGTCACCAAATATGGAAATTTTTGTTTGGACACTTTTGAAGTTAAACCCATAAATTACCATCTCCCATGATGTCAGTCCTTAATAACTAATTTTAATGCGTTGTATTTTAATAATTTTAACAGATGAATTTAAACTTCACTGAAATATTTTACACAAAACAATTAAAGGACTTTAAAAAATTTCTTTACCAATTATTTCTGCAGTTTCCCATTATGAAATATTTTTGTGGATGACACATTCATGTTATTTTTGGCATCAAAATTAGTGTGTGGTTGATAGAGAAATGCAAAAGGAAGAAAATAATACAAGTTTCTTCAGGTAAAAAATACAGAAACATAGCAATATTGATGATGGCCATCAGATCAGACTACTGATGGGCTGAGGGAAAATTGTTGTTGGCCCTACATGTGACCCCAATGACGCATAGGGTCCTGATAGAGAAGAGATTCGTTTTTTTCTTGAAGTTCAACTGCAATGATATTTTTCCTCCCCCATCTCCTTTCCCAACTGTCCTAGAGATTCTGGCCTCATCCTTTGCATACGTGTAAGAGAAAATAACTGGAAACAACATGAGACATCCCTACATGTTTCTTTCATGTTTACGTAAAACAGGGCGAATTCAGGCTAATTTCCTGGCAGCCCTTGAGCAAGTGGAAACTTGACACCTTTCTGAGGTCTCTTTAAGCTGATGGAAAGTCTACCAATCAACTGTTTCCCAAGTGCTCTACAAAATTCTGCTGAAAGACAGTTACTTTTACCTTCAAGGTAAAATGTATGCATATATTCTTTGAAAATTATGTTTGTGCCATATTTTTTAGTTTTACTTTTATCCCAGAAAAGCCAACTGATTTGGAACAGATGCTTTTTTGTCAACTATGACACTTAGAGTTAGGCTTGTCCAATCTTTTGAATCCCCTGTGACGATGTCCTTCAGCACTTTGTGCACTTTGCTGCATTAACTAGATTATGAATAATTCATTGAAATTTTTCACATAGTGGTTTAGTGCTCACTCTGTGAAGAAGAGTTCATAACCTTCTTTTTTCAAGTTAAAGGAACCACTTCATCGATGGTTATCCCCACAGATTTTACCCGAGCATTGATTTTGTTAAAGAAGTCTTTACCTGTATTCTTCTCCAGTACTTCTTTCCTCTGATAGGTCATTAAAAAGCAATCTTACAATATTTTATTACAGTAAGTAAATCCAGAAAAAGCCATAAACTGAGATATTCTAGCAATATCTGAACATTCTGCGACTAGATAGCAAATCTTTCATACTGTACTTTCCCCAAACACTTGAATCTTCTATTCTCTGCAATGTTTTTCTATGCAGCCTCCAGTAGGATTTAGTGACAAAGAAATGCACATTAAGTTGTCATTGTATTGATTTTTAATATTAAGTCAATTTAATATATTGAGAGAAGTATTTTCAAAGTATCAGATGTTTATTTTCATCTCTATTAAGTAAGAAAGATTAACAAAAGATATTCACAAACTTTATTATTACATTTAGTAAAATTTTCTAAGGTGTTTAATTCAGTGTTGCAGAGATTGAAATTGAAAGAGAAATTGTGCCTGTTTCTCTGTTTTCATATTTTGGATTCTTCCTTTTAAATTTCCTAACAGTCCTACTTGTCTGACCCTATAATTAGCTAGAATTCCAAATTACTCACTCATTATCATACTACCCTCTTTCACTGGGCCCACTTTTTTTTAAAGAGTCATTTGCCTGACTGAATGCATTCACAATTCAGTTTATACAGACAGGGGAGAAGCCTCTGGCCAACAGACTTTAAGGAGACCCTATGATTCAGCTTCCTGGTATTCATAACTTTGAGAACCAGGGTCTTACTTTCAGCAGAATGCAGCAAAGGTGATGTGATTTATGTACTAATGTGTAGATGATTACACAAAAGTAGCACTGTCTTGCTATAGTCTCTCTCTCTCTCTCTCCTTCTCTTGAGACATGAGGAAGCAAGCTCACAGCTTGTTAATCTTAACAAACACAGATCTTCATATTACAATATTTCAAATGATTGTGGAAGTCCCTGGGGGACTAAAAATTGTCCACCAGGATTCTTCACTTTTTTCTCACCACTTCTGTGGTTAAACTCTAAGTACTAAACCTGACCACAACCACAGGCTAGCTGTCCGTACATTC
Source organism: Crocuta crocuta (assembly GCF_008692635.1). NCBI lineage: Eukaryota > Metazoa > Chordata > Mammalia > Carnivora > Hyaenidae > Crocuta > Crocuta crocuta. Next base: position 493,066 of record NW_027531911.1, read on the forward strand.
TGTCCTGACATTAATGCAACCTAAATTTCTACATATCTTCCAAGAATTTGAACTAATGTATAAAAAGCCTAAGGAAACTGCATCACAATCTGACTAGTGGAAGAGAGATGGGATAAAAATCAGTGTGGGAAGTAGCAGTGGTTTCAACTTATTGGAGATTAATTTGCCAAATTTTATAAAATCTTATCATTGTGTGAATATGTTTTTAATCCACACAGTGTCTTGGAAAGTCCCATGTGAGTGAGCTGCTCTGATTTTACACTCATTATAGCTTTATAGTGCTTCTCCCTTTGCATACCTCTCCATTATTAAAATCATGATTCTAAATTTTTTTTATGTTTTATTTATTTCTAGGAGAGAGAGAGACAGCGTGAGCAGGGGAGGGTCAGAGAGAGAGGGAGTCACAGACTGAAACAGGCTCCAGGCTCTGAGCTGGCAGTCAGCACACAGCCCGACGCGGGGCTCGAACCCACGAACCGCGAGATCATGACCTAAGCGAAAGTCGGACGCTTAACCGACTAAGCCACCCAGGCGCCCCTAAAATCATGATTCTATAATACTGCCAGAATTATTTTTTTCTAAAACATTAAACCAAAATTAAATTTTCTTCAATGAATCATGCTGTAAACTTTTCAATACTCAAAGTGTAAATTACATAAGAAAACATACAAAACAGTTTTAAAATCTGATCTCAACTTTTATCTCTGATCTGACCTTTGCAGGTCTCCTCCATCTCCTTATGAATTGCTTCATAAATGACCACAGCCACTTAAAACTTATTGTCTTATATTCATTTCACTGTGCTTTTGTGCAGATTATTCTTTCTGCATAAAATGGGCTCTCTACTTTCTCCCCCATTCAAAATGAAGCCCCATCTACGGTATCATCCTCTAAATCCTATTCAGATTCTTTTGACCTTCACAGCTATTGCTTTATACTATACTCTCTCACTTACTAGTGTGTATTTCTCTTGAAAGTGTGGACTCTTTGAATGAAAGAATCATGTCTTACTCTTTTGTGATGTGCCTCAATGCCTAGGGAAATGTTTTTCCCTAATGCAATGCTGGGTAAGCATTTTTCTATTATTTTTCTCTCACTAGGTACATATTTCTCTCAGTAGGTATATATATTTGTTCTTTTCCCCAGTTTATACAGGAGAGTCAGGCCAGACTGAGAAAAGGAAAAAAAAGGTGTGTGTGTGTTTTAAATCATACTTAGCATTCTTGGAAATATTTAATAAAACATTTGATTTTTGAAAATATTAGGAAATGTGCTTTTACTCTTTACCTTTTTCTACTATGTTTCTACCAGTAATAACAAACACTAAGTTATGCACATATTATTGTAATTTGTATGTTAATTTTATTACTATGAAGACCCTTGTTTGTGAATGTGTATATATGCATGTGTATAAGTAATTTTCTAAACACACAATCACATCATTATATATCTCTTACCTATCAGGCAGCCAAACAACAGAAATATAGATTAAAATTAAAAGTATATGAAATTTATCTTCAAAATTAAAAAATAAAACAACTATAAAAATGTAGTTTGTAAATAAAATATTAATATCAAACATTGAAGCTAAGTGTTGACTTAATAAGCCAAAGGGAAAGCCCTAATTTCTTCGTTATTAAATACACAACTTGTTTTTTTTGCTTTTGTTTTTGTTTTTGAGAGAGAGACAGAGGTGAGCAGGGGAGGGGCAGAGAGGGAGGGAGACACAGAATCCTAAGCAGGCTCCAGGCTCTGAGCTGTCAGCACAGACCCTGATGCAGGGCTCAGACTCACAAGCCACAAGATCATGACCTGAGCCAAAGTCAGATACCTAACCGACTGAGGCACCCAGGTGCCCCTAAATGTACAATTTGTGATTCTAGTATTGGTGCTCCCATGAGTCATATTTGGGAAATAAAAGCAAACAACCACAAAAACCTTGGTGTGTTGGTTTGTTGTTTTTAGCTTCCACATATAAGTGAAATCATATCACATTTATCTTTCTTTGCCTACCTTATTTCCCTTAGCATAATCCCCATAAGATCCAACCATGTTGTCACAAATATCAGTATGTCCTTCTTTCTTATGGTTGAATAATATTCTATTTTATGTATATTTCATTATACACACACACACACACATAATATCTTTGTCCATTCACCCATCAATGGATCATTAAGTTGTTTCCATGGTTTGCCTATTGTGGTTAATGCTGCAATGAACATGAGATTTAAGATATTTCTTTGAGATAATTTTTTTCATGTTTATTTATTTTTGAGAGATACAATGTATGTGTATGAGCAGAAGAGGGGCAGATAAGGGTACAGAGGATACAAAGTGGGCTCAGTGGTAACAGCAGAGAGCCTGATACGGGGCTTGAACACATGAACCATGAGATCATCACCTGAGCCGAAATCAGATGCTTAACCAACTGAGCCACCAAGGCACCCTGAGATAATGGTGTCATTGTCTTTGGATATATACCAAAAGTTGCTATGAGAGTAGAGCTTTAATGTTCTCACTAAAACAACAACAAAATAATTATGTGAGGTAAAGGATGTGTTAACTAACTAGAAAAGAGAGAAGAAAGAAAGAAAGAAAGAAAGAAAGAAAGAAAGAAAGAAAGAAAGAAAGAAAGAAGGAAGGAAGGAAGGAAGGAAGGAAAGAGAGAGAGAGAGGAAGGAAGGAAGGAAGGAAGAAAGAAGTCTTGGTGTAGAGTAAATATATATTTGTCAAGGAAGCCTGTTTCCCCATAAAAGCTCTGAATAGGGATGTGTGTTGACAGTGTCCATCTGAGTAATCTCTAAGATGTAAGCAATTTTGACCAAAGATCCAGTATATTTCAATCTAATTGACCAGTTCATCCCCATTATAGACATTAGGCACTGTACCTATAATCTATAAATGATTTAAATAATGAAATCTTTATTTTCAAACCATGAAGATTATCCCCTAAAAACCATCTCCTTCAGAATGTAGCTGTACCAGTAGCCCTGTAGAATGTAAGTTTTATTTTCTAGTGTCCTAGCAAGTAGTAATGGTCATGTGACTAAGTCATGGTCAATGGACGATAAATTCAATGTGTGTGCAATTTTCAGAAAAAAATATATTAAAGGGAGCATGACCATTACTTGTTTTTCTTCCTTTTCATTGGTTGGAATATAGATATGATAGCAGGTGCTAATACAGCAATTCTAAACAAGGAGCATGCTGGGATAGGGAGATCCTCAACAACAACCAGGTAAAAGAAAAGCCTGTGTCCTCACACAGTGGTCCACCTTTCCATCCCTGAAGTCCCTGATTCACTTAACATGAGAGAGAAATTTTTTTTTTTTTAATTTTGTTTAAACCGAGGTTGGTTTGGATTTTCTGTCACTTTGGTCACTTTTTGTCAAGGAAATTTATAATCCAAATTTGGCTTCCAGGTAGATCTGAATGAAGAGAGATGGTATCTAATCTTGCAGATTCAAGTAATACGGTCCACATGAATATTATGTTAAGGTGTATACATTATTAACATATATTAAGAAAACATTAATAATAAAACAAAGTATACTAACCAACACTTGGAATATCACTTTCAATTAGCAAGAAGATGAAGTCCAAGTTAGTTACATGAGATACATTAAGTTTAATAACTGACCTAGGGGGTTCCTGAGTGGCTTAGTTGGTTAAGCATCCAACTTTTGATTTTAGCTCAGGTCATGATCTCACAATAGTGAGACCCAGCCCTAAGTTAGTTAGGTTTTGTGCTGACGGTGTGGAGCCTGCTTGGGATGCTCTCTCTCTGTCTCCTTCTCTCTCTGCTCCTCCCCTATTTGATCTCTCCCTCAAAATAAATAAATAAGCATTAAAATTTTTTAAAAGACCTAACATATGGACTCATTTTATATGTTCTGAATCCACTGTCTTCAAGGTTGTTAGGTTGACAGCTAAGTGAGAATAGAAAATTAAATAAAATTGACATCTGGGTAAGTTTCTGGGTGACAGCAAACTTTTCTCTGAATATATTCCTAGTAGCTTTCCAGAATGAAACACTATCACTGTCTATAAAGTTAAAAGATCGACAGGGCGCCTGGATGGCTTAGTCGGTTAAGCATCCGACTTTCGCTTAGGTCATGATCTCGCGGTTCATGGGTTCGAGCCCCGCATCGGGCTGTGTGCTGACTGCCAGCTCAGAGCCTGGAGCCTGTTTCAGTCTGTGACTCCCTCTCTCTCTCTCTGACCCTCCCCTGCTCACGCTGTCTCTCTCTATCTCCTAGAAATAAATAAAACATTTTTAAAAATTTAAAAAAAAAGATTGCCTAAAACATAGGGAGGAAATCAAGCTTTGAATCCCGGTATACTGATAACAGTAAAGTAGGGAAGAAAACAACTGTACTTCTAGAAACTTAAGCGAGAAGATGTCAAGGCACTGTGGCCATTGGTAGAATACCGATACAGCTGCTGCTTTACCCGTCTCTTACATGGTTATAGTGACCGGTAATGCATGGTAATTGCAGCTGGAAAGAAAACAATGCAAATTTGATTAATCTTTCCATGATTTTCTGCCAATCTACAATTTCAGATAAATGTCTCAAACATTTATTTTTTTAAGTTCAGATAAATATATGCTAGACATATTATTAAATAGGGTGATTTGATATATATTCAATATTTTGGACAAATCTAGATAAAAATGGTAAAATATTCTAAATTTTATTTGAAGCCCTTTATCCAATTTTATTAAAATCACCTAGTGAGCTGCATCACTCTTTGCACCAACATTGTGAAAAAGGTACATTCTGAGGTCAGTGATAGTATATTCCAAAGAATCTCTCTATTTCTAATATTTTAATCAATGCCATAAATGTCTTTTAAAACAGGGGCGCCTGGGTGACTCAGTCGGTTAAGCATTTGACTTTGGCTCAGGTCATGATCTCACAGTCCACAGGTAGGAGCCCCGCATTGGGCTCTGTGCTAACAGTTCTGAGCCTGGAGTCTGCTTCAGATTCTGTATCTCCCTCTCTCTCTCTGCCACTCCCATTTGTGTGTTCTCTCTCTCTCTCTCTCTCTCAAATTAACAAAAAGCATTAAAAAGAATTTTTTAAATAATTAGTACACAGATAATATACTTTTAAAATTCCTGTAACGGGGCACCTGAGTGGCACAGTTGGTTGGTCGTCTGACCTCGGCTCTGGTTATGATCTCACCGTTTTGTAAATTCGAGCCTCAAATCAGGCTCTATTCTGACAGCTCAGAACCTGGAGCCTGCTTCTGGAGCCTGCTTCAGATTCTGTGTCTCCTTCTCTCTCTGGTCCTCCCCTGCTCTCTGTCTCTCCCTCTCTCTCCAAAATAAATAAACATTAAAACAAAATCCTGGAACTTAGTTGGAATTTTAATCTTAATGTAAAAATGTTTAATTTACATAATATAAATTCATAACAGGCTAGTCTTTTCTGTGGTAACAACTCTCAAATTTCAGTGGCTTACCACGGGGAAAATATACCTAACTCACTCGAAATATGCTGTGCATGTGGGAAAAACTCAGGGCAGTTGTTGTCTGTGTGTAGACTTCATGGTCTAAGCAACTTCACCTGATAGTGAAAACACTGTGTCTTCTACAATCACCAAAGCAGAGAATGCAGGGTCTGAAGAGTGGGGCACCTGACATTAGATGTGTCTCCCTGCAACAGCAACCATTTTCTTACCCATTCCAGAGATAACCTCAGGAAGATGGGACATGCAAAGAGTTTGTGTGCCTAGAAGAAAGAGAACCATAAATATTGGCAAATTGTACTGACATCCACCACTTAACATTTATAATATGGATATATATAAAATTCACTTTGTTTAGATGATTAGAAGAAAGGTATAGCAGAGAGAATCGTATTTTATGGTATGGGAAGAAGCATGTGAATGATGTTATGGACAGTTCTGCTGATATTATTGGATTCAAAAATAGTTCTCCATAGAGAATGAATAGATCATCCCATTGGTCTCTTTTCCCTTTGGCCCCAAAATATTAATTCTTTAAGTGTTCGTATTATATTAGAAATTTGTTATAGGTGAAAACAGTGTCAAAGAGCTAAGGTGCTTAGGCAAAAAAGGACATAAACAAACACTGAAAGGACAAATGTAAAGAAAGAATTTCATAAAGGCCATGAGTGGGGTAGGAACAATCTAATAGCTGACATGTACTGAGCACTTCTTATGCGCCAGATCATTTTAATTACTTCGCATGTACTTTTAAATAAGAAAATCACAATATTTTTGTGTATGTATTGTCATATCTATTTTTCAGGTGAGGAAATTAGTAAAATAACTTTCCCAATCACCAGCCTGATGGGTGGTAGAAACCAGCAAAAGATGCTGTAGCCGCAAACCAGTTTATCCATCTGCAACCTCCCTCACAACTTACTATCATCAGCCACAAATCTAGTTAATTCATATGCTGTCAATATCTTCATGAGTCTTCTCTATAATTTCATGAGATAAGAGTTTCCCTTATTCATACAATATCATATTTTCATTTTATACTAAATAAAATTTTCAATATGTTGACATCTTTGATTTCATAACTATGTATGGCAGATACTATTATCCTCACACTATAGTGGAAACATTTGATGCTCAAAGATGTTAAATAATTCACATAAGTTCCTACGCTGAACAAATGTAAGATTGAATCCCAAGACTAAATCCAGTACTTGGGGTTCAAAAATAAATAATCTTTTCATACAACTACAACAGCACCCCCACAATAAATAAGAACTAAATCTAAAATAAAATTGGTTTAAGAAAAGATAATATACAAAATAGTTTTTAATTTAATGACAGACTTGTTGATAAATTATTTTCAAATGAATAATTAATAGAACATTTTACTTTCATATTCAGTTGTCTTTTACCTTATAGTATAAGTAGATTGAGAAGATAAATGGAATATGATGGCACAATGGTGCTATAAATTCATACAGATGATGTGTATGAAAAATGAGCCTTAAGATAGCCACAAGTGTATACTGAGGTTTGCTAATGCTTGTGATGCGTTTCCTGGTTATGTCGCTGACCCATATTTCAATAGTTCTGAAATTAAATAATAAGGATATGTTTAATGTGGAGAGAGATAGAAAGCTGCAACTGGGGAAAAAAGATACTGGGTTATGTATGGAAATATATTTATGGAATATTAATGGGAAAATATTTATGGAAATATATTTATTGGCTAAAACATTTTAGCAGTATCCTTAGGTGGAAAAATTGTTTTGCTCCCTCTAGACATCTTCACAATATTATAGCTTAACATTTTTAGAAGCTGAGTGTTGGTCTTCTAGGGTTCTTCCAAATAGGTATGGATAGAATATTAAACACAAATGCTAATTTCCATATATTTGAACAAAAGAATAGAGGACATACAAGTCCATGCTTCCTTATTTTAGACATGTGATAATTAAAGCCCATAGAGGTGTGATGAGTTTCCCAAAATGACTTCACAATACAGTGAAGGTCTGTTACATAAACTATAAATGGATATAAAATTGGCATGTAGTATCATATTCATAACTATAGAAAATAGCCATAATTATGGAGATTTTTATTTTAGTCAATAATCTAATATGAATGTATAAATGTGTGAACATATCTGGTTAGACTTCAAAGTCACAATTTGAAAATTTTGAAAAATCACATTGTCTTCCTTTATTATACAAAGTAATATATATTTGGGAAACCAGTTAATTTCTGATTGCAAATCTATCAAACTTCTCAAGATAAAGGAGACCCTAATATTAGTAATTCTTAAGGATTACCCCTAGCTGCTCAAGCATGTGTTTCTGTCAAGGTTTATGGGATTTAGAAGTACCCATATTTTAATGAAGTAAAAAAGGCAGCTGGAGGGGCTCCTGGGTGACTCAGTCAGTTAAGCCTCTGACTTTAGCTCAGGTCATGATCTCACAGTTTGAGAGTTTGAGCCTCACGCTGGGCTCTGCACTGACAGCTCAGAGCCTGGAGCCTGCTTCGGATTCTGTCTCCCTCTCTCTCTGCTCCTCCCCTACTCATTCTCTCTCTCTCTCTCTCTCTCTCCTCTCTCTCTCTCTCTTGCTCTCACTCTCTCTTTCTTTCTCTCAAAAATAAATAAACGTTAATTTTTTAAAGGCAGCTTAATATCATTGGAAATTCATCATTTGTTCATACATTTGGCTGCTAAGATACCCCCTATTACTGTCTTCACGGCCCCTTTTATACAATAGCTAACATCTCCAGTTTGGACATGAAGATCTTTCAGGAAATTAAAGTACTGGTGTTTGAGATCTCCCTTCCTTGATGGTCCATGTAGAAGCCATTCCATTAAGCATTAAACATGTTCTAAACTTCTCAGGATTTCTCTTTTCTCTAGGGTATGAGACTGTTTCTCAAGTTTTGGCAGAAATTCCCTCATTCCTTCTGACCACTTTAGTCCTCTGAGAGGGGGGAAAAAAGGGAGCCCTGCCAGCTGCCAGCTTGTCCTTGGCCTGGCACTAACAGCTGTGCCATGATGCTCCCTTCGTAACATTGATAGTTCCACAAGCCATCATTAGACAATGTCACGATGAATGTGCTGGAGCAGACAAAAACAAGATCACTCCTTAATCATCTCCAAGCCCAGACAAAAACGACAAAAGCAAGAAAAGTGGGTGAACCACAGAAATGACCAAATATTTTCTTCCACTTGGCTATTCTTAGTGAACGTGCCTCTTTACCTATTAAGTTAGCCCCACTATGTTTCACCTCTTAGGTGAAAACTATCAACAAACTCAATCATAGAATACCCCCGATTTCTGACATCATCCACTACAGAGGAAACCCTTGATTCTTTGACCTTCCCCTCAAACCCAGCACAAACCCAAACCTAACAGTACGACTCACCTGATGCTCCTTTACTGAGATGACGCATGGCTCCCCGTGGTGTGTGACTGCTCTTGTTGCAACTTTTTAAATTACAGGTGGGCGCCTGTGTCATTTTTTTTTTTTAATTTAAGTACAGTTGACACACAGTGTTGCATTAGTGTCAGGTGTGCAACATAGTGATTCCACAACTTTATGTTATGCTCTGCTTACCATAGCATAGCTACCATCTATTACAATATTAGAATTACAATTATTACAATCTCACTGACAATATTCCCTGTGCTGTGCCTTTTATGCATATGATTTAATCATTTGTAGCTGGAAGCCTGTACCTCCCACTCCCCTTCACCCAGTTTGCCCAGCTCCCACTTCCTCCCCTCTGGCAACGCTGATGGTCTTTAGACAGACATTAATAGCTCTGAACTTTCTTTCCTCTCACTTTCTTCTTTCTACCTCTTTTACAACAGATCGTCCTTATTAGAAACATCTAAACACAAACACATGTACCAAAATAACAAAGCATACAGAAACAAATGATTTCTCTATGTGTCAAATTTATTGATATGAAGTTTGTTTATAATATATGCTTATCATTTTCTTTTATTTTAAAGATCTGTGGTGACACCCTTGTTTCCATTCCTGATAGCCACAAGTTGTTCTTTTCTAATTCTTTGATAATCTGTCATGGTTTATTAATTTTAATAAGCTCTTTTAAAGAAACAAATTTTATTTTTATTATTTTATGACTGCTTTTATTCAAGCACATCTGTTGTTATCTTCATTATGACTTCTCTCTTCGGCTTTAATTTGTCTTCTTTATTTTTTCTCTCTTATTTTGGTATGATGCAATCTTAGATAACTAATTTTAAACATTTTTGCCTCCTGTGGTAGGCTAAATAATGGTACCCCACAATTTAAAATGTCCAATGACATTGTGGACCTATGAATGGTATTTTATATGAAAAAAGGACCCTGTAGGTGTGACAGAGTTAAGGATTTTAAGGTGGGAGGAGTAGCTTAGATCATCCAGGTGGATCCAATGATATAATCACAGGCTTTATAAGAGGGAGGCAAGGGGATGCTACTGCCACAGAATGGGGGGGACCCTGCGATGAGGGAAGCAGGACATTATGCTTTCTAGTTTCAGAGATGAAAGAAGCCAAGAGCCAAGAGATGTAAGTAACACAGCCCTAGAAATTTAAAAAAAGTAAGACATAAGTTCTGCCTTAAAGCCTCTGCAGAAAGTGCAGCCTTGCCTACATCATGATTTCTCCCAGTGAAACTGGGTTTGGATTTCTGAGCTCCAGAACTGTAAGGGAGTAAGTGTGTGTTGTGTCAAGTCACCAAGTTTGTGCTAATTTGTTACGGCACTATAGAAAACTAACGCGCTCACTTTTATAAGCCAGGAAAGGACTCAGTTTCCCTCTAGATACTGATTTAGCTGGAGACACAAGTTTTTATTTATTGTTTTCATTTTCACTTAGTTCAAAGAATGTTTTAATTTACCTTGAGTTTTCGTGTGCGTGCGCGTGTGTGTATGTGTGTGTTTACTTCTGTGTTCACAGAATTTGTGCATTATAGTTTCCAAACACTTAGGGATTTTCTAAACGGCTTTTAGATACTGAATTCTAATTTTATATTTCTGTAGTCAGAACATATTCTGTATGATTTCAGTTCTGTGTTTCAGTATGGTTTGAAATTGGAGATTTATCTTATGGTTCAGCATATGATTTTTTGGTGAAATTCTTTCTATATTTAAGTGCGTTTTGTGGGTATAATGTTTAATAAATACCAATTAAGTCAACAGTTGACAGTGCTTTTCAAGTATTCTGTGTTGTTAAAGATGGCTTACTTGTTCTGTCAATTATTGAAGGAGGAGTATTAAAAGAGCTATGGTAATGGTTTTATATCTCCCTTTATTTTTGAAAACCTATTGCACAAATATTTAGGTTTTATATCTGTTTAAGCAGATAACCGCTTTTTTAAAATTCTGAAATGACTCTCTTTATCTCTAGTAATTCTCATGATCTTTTTTTTCTAAGTTTTTATTTAAATTCCAGTTAGTCAACATAGTGTAATATTAGTTTCAGGTGTATAATATAGTGATTCAACACTTCCATACACCACGGGATGCTCATTACAAGTGCATTTCTTCAGCCCCATTATCTATTTAACCCATTCTCCACCCACCCTCTGGCAACCATCACTTCTCTACAGTTAAGATGGTCTGTTTCTTGGTTTGCCTCTCTTTCTTCTTATTTTTCCCATTGCTCATTAGTTTTGTTTCCTAAATTCCACATATGAGTAAAATCATATGGTATTTGTCTTTTTCTGACTAACTTATTTCATTTAGCATAATACTCTAGCCTCATCTTGACATGTACTTTGAGATATTAACAGACGCAAAAGTTGTCTTACAATTCGTGTTTGCGTGGTATTCCTTTGCTCTAAATGTGGCTTATACCCATTTGCATCTATATTTCAGAGTAAATGTTTTACATAGAGAATTCATTCATCAATGAATAAAAAATTGAGTGGTTTCCCATATTACCTGTGCTGATCATCATTTTGCTGCGGTATGGAATTTTAATCCTATTGTCCACTGGACTGTAACAGACAGCATCAGATGCTTTACAAAGAATCTAAAAATAGTAAAACAATTGGTATACATTATGGAATTGTCTGAATAGAGATTTTATTAGGAATTTTAGAATACTAATAAGGTAACTTTTTCTAAACAAATGTAAGAGTATTATCACTGGAGTGCTACTGTGACAGCATAAATGTGGGACTCTACTCCCCATTTGAAAATAGTTTAAAATTCATAAATAACTTTTTATATTAAATAAATGGGAAAATGCAACTTAATTCCTAAGAACAATGCATTGTTTTTCAATAGTGCATAACTTCATAAGCAAATAACTAGTAATCGTAACTGAGAAATATATAAATGATATCCTTATAGTTCAGAAATCACTGTGACTTATATATATTTTTCCCAGCACATGATAGCTTTTATGACAAAAAGTCAGCAGCTGAAAGGCAGTTTCCCTCACATATCTGGGAGGCAGCAAGCCCAGCTGAAATAGCATTGTATGGTATGGTTCATATTCACACATCTCCTTGGGTCCATTTTACTTCATAGTCCACTGTGTACGTGTGTGTTTCATGGTGCTTTCTGAGTGCAAAAGATACAAACTACTTCACCTGCTCCTACTTTCTCTGCTCTTGTTTTTCTCCTCTGGCAGCTGCATCCCTGCCTCAGATCTCTGCCTGTCAAACATAGTCACATCCTATTTTTAAAGTGAAGAATAGGATAATCTTCAGTTATCAGGAATTTTAGCACATTATTACTTTGATTATGATTTTATTAGTGCTCTGGTTCCAAAGTACCTTTGGTTTTAATTTTCACCTGACTTGATTACTTCCACAGAAACATTTTTCCCAAAGTACTTTTGTAACATTAGAGCAGAAACTACAATATTTCTGTGATTAGTAATGAGTCTGATTTTAAAAATTCAGAACAGTCGACCTTCTGACCTAATCACAAGTGTGTCCTTAGCTTTTAAAACATTTTAGCTCCTTTTTAGGAGATCTACATTGATCTCCAAACTGATTTTTTTTTCATCAACAACAAAAATTGAAATTACAAATACATTGACTTTGCACAAATTCACCTAATGGCAATTAATGCATTGACCTGCAGCTTTTCAATAAGTTAATTACACCACTAAGACAAAAATGAATTTAGAATGGATATAATTAAGAACTCTGGAAAAATGTAAATTGTACATTCCTTTTATGTTAGAGAAATCTGTGAATACAGTTGAAAAATAAGGCATAACACTGTTGTCATTAGAACCTTTAAATTTCGTGTAACTCTTATGGTCCTTCTAAAACAAAACCAAATGATGATGAAGTAAAAGTTGATATTGAATTCATAAGTAATGAAATAAAAGAGAAAGTATAACATAATTGCCTTTCAGCAAAGCTTTAAAAATGAATAAAGCAAAACAATAGCATTGAAAATACTGCATCGTAGAAAATGATCGGCTATTTCAAGATTCATTTCAAGTTCATAATAGATTTTGCTTCTCTGCTTTTCAGTAATACATTTATTTCATGCCTAATTTAGAGGAAAGTCGACCACAGAATCTCTTAGAGATGTAAGATAAAGTTACTTTTTATCTTGTGAGCTACACCAGTTAAACTTAGAAGATCCTAATGTAGTGTTGAGCTAATGGGAGCGGGACTTTTTCCAGTGCCCTTACTGAGGAAAATATTACTACTTTGTATTCATAACTATGTGTGTTGATAATCTACTTAGATATTACAGATCTATTTAGTTGGCTCAGTTCCAAATATTTTAGTTGGACACAATTTCTTTTTAGTGTTTAACAGTAAATTCTCTAAAATGGAGAGGGTTCTGGTACACATCAAGTGAGCTGGCAAAGGCAAGTGAGCCATCTCTCTTGTTGGAATCTCCACCAGCTTCTGAAATAATGAACTCCAATAAATTAAAAAAAAAACTCCATCAATTATTCAATAAGCCAGTTAATCAAATATGAAATGTGTATGATTTTTAAAATTAAGGAAAGCATTTTTCCTTGAACCTCACAATGTCTATAATAAAGAGGGTTATTGTTTAATATGAGAGTCTTGATTTAATCAACAATAGCACACATAAATCTATTCAATGGAAGCACAGAGCTTCTCAAAGTCTCTTGGTCTTTTTCAATTAAGTTAAAAGGTCTATCTCTCTATAACCCTAGTTAACTATTTTTTTTTCACTTTTCTTTCAATTATATTCAAATTGTTGGTTTGCTTTTCATCAGATTAACTTAGTGTGGCTTTTTGAGGGAATAGTTCTCAGGAATAGAAATAGAGCTTACAGATGGAAAAAATACAGAATTGAACTATTGTGGCACTACATTTTGTCTAGAATGTGCATTTTAATGAGTTTTAAATGAAAGTTGATTTATTTTGATGGCATGGTTATAATTTGTAAGTTTTGAAAATAATATTGGGCTTATCATACTTACACAAAATATGACCCATCTTTCTATGTGAAGTTATATGGCAGTGCATTATCTACCACCGATTAAAGGCCGAGGTTGCTCTTGAAGAAAAAGCATTCTCTTAGGTGAATGTAATGTGTTCAGGGGTTGAGCAGGCATTGGAACCAACTCTGGGCCTTCCTAGATATCTCTCAAAGTTTATTCTTCAACTAGAAAATAAAACTTAGGTCCATGGAGTTCTTTTTCCAATCTATTTTTTTATTCCCAAAAGAATTATCAAAGCAACACATTCATTTCCAATCATAAAAAGCAAATAGTAAAATAGAGCAACAATAAGAATCAAGACACTGTTCATCCTTGCCATCCACTGACCTTCTCCCCAGGGGTGTGTACTTTTGCCATTTCTTAGTTTTGTAATATTTACTTATTTGAAATATAACTTTTTAAATACACCTATATAAAATTTGGCTGAATCTTAGCCTTCTCTCCACCTTTCTTTAACAACTTTCTCAACTCAAATGATTATATTTACAGTTTTGGTTACCTCATCTTCAAATGATATAATTAAAACCCTGTTGTTCTATGTGCCACAGATGGTACTTCTCTCATTGTGAAGTGATCCTTCTCTCCCCCTTTATCCCTTCATATTCATAGGCCCTCCCTTCTGTAATTCTAATTTTATTTTGTCAAACTTCTAGCAGTTGTAAAATATTCCAAGCTTGTTCTCAAAATTGATAGTAAAAATTGGTGAATGTCACCTAATTACTGTGATATTTAAAATATGATTTACTTCAGAGACCATTTTTCTGTTAGGATTGCTTTGGTCAGTGTTATGATCTCTGCCATTCACAGAAGAATGTTCACAGAATGAATTTTGAGTCATTTATCGATTCTCAGTATTATAATCCTATTTTCTATCAGATTTAAATCTCTCTACATTCATTCTCCTTATTTCCTTGAAATGTTCCTCATGGATCTTACTATGTGGCCCACTGTATTCAATCCTACTCACAGAGGCCATCCCCTGTGCAGGATGGTCAAACACCATGTCATCCTCTGTGATATATTCTGATAAGATCCTCTGCCATAATAACTCCTTCCTCTGCCATAATAACTTCCTATTATATAGAAGCTGCAACTACCAAAAGAAACCAAATGCTTTATTTCTCATTATCTTGTATAAAAGCAGCTGCTCAAAAAAGAGACAAAAATCATGATGTTTGTGAAACAAATGGAAACGTGGTCTAAAAGGCAACATGAGAAGAAAGATTTAGTACAGTAAACCAAAAGTAGGTATAGGTGTGGCCTTTTACTTGGGCTATAATGATTAAAACAAAAGTAATAACACTAATCTTACCAGCAGTTAGTATTAATAACTTACATATTTGTGGCATTAAGCTTGATCAAACATTCCATATTCATCATCTGTTTACTTATGTCTTTCCTAGTGGACACATGAAGAGAAACTGGGTGAGTAAAGAATCACACCTTATTTAGAAAAAAAAAAAAAAAGGCTATATGTAATAAGGTTTCCTTTTCTTATTATCACCAACTCTCCTCTCCCTACTGATCAGAAAATAATCTCCCGGTGCCTGGGTGGCTCAGTGCCTGGGTCTGACTCTTGATCTTGGCTTAGGTCATGGTCTCATGATTTGTGGGATTAAGCCCCATGTTAGACTCTGCTGACAGTGCAGAGCCTGCTTGGGATTCTCTCCCTCCCTCTCTCTGCCCCTCTTCCACTCATGCATGCATCCTTTCTCTCTCTCAAAATAAATAACTTTTAAAAAATAATTATTATTTCAAAATGTATTAGTTAGGCAAAACAACTCTAACCTTTCAGGGAATATCAACATAGCTTATCTTACATTCACATGACAGTCCAAGGCCTGGTGTGTTAATGGAAAGACATGTGGAGAGATGATTTGAGGCCTATAGGTCCTTCCTGTTTATACTTCTGCCATCCCTTTAGGTCTCGTCTTGTCTGTACCCCACAGACCCAATGAAGGAGTATTGAGAGACCTATTTGCTTCCTAAAATCTTTGACTTGGAAGAGCTACACATGACTTTCACAAGTATCTCCTTGCTGAGATCTAGTCACATGGGCACAATGCCCAGCAAGGGCAGGCGGCCAGGAAACTAAATGAGCTCTGTGTCCATAAGAGGCTGCTGCTGGTCAGTTAGGAGTCTCTGCCTCAGGAATCTCCTATGAAGCATTGTATAAAAAAGACTGTTTAGAAGCAGAGGGTGTTGAAGATGCATTCATTTAGCCCCACACTCTTGTTTTTGTTTTCTATAGAATTTGGTTCTTAGAAAACAAAGCCTTAATTTAAATCCTAGTAGGCAGCTTTATTTTTCATAATATCTGTTGCATGATTTTCAGTGTACATAAAATTTTTAAAAATACCTTGGAGGAATGTTTGTTTTGTGTTCTCATCAGGAATATTCTGTTCAATGGACTGGATGATTTTTTTCAATACCATCCTTATTATAGAAGCAGATTTTTAATCACAGGGTTTTTCTCATAATACTTTGTAGAAAGCTATTAACGTAATAAAATACATTTCACTAAATGTATTTGTATGGAGCCAGCCAGATGCAATTCAGGTATATAGTTCTCTTGTGGTAGTCCTTAAAATAAGATATGTGGATTATTTTTTAAAATAAATGGCAACTTATTCAGACAATAGTTCTCAAAAAATAAGCTTCTAATAAGTGCAAGGCAAAGT
Source organism: Crocuta crocuta (assembly GCF_008692635.1). Classification (NCBI taxonomy): domain Eukaryota; kingdom Metazoa; phylum Chordata; class Mammalia; order Carnivora; family Hyaenidae; genus Crocuta; species Crocuta crocuta. Next base: position 509,678 of record NW_027531911.1, read on the forward strand.
AATGTTGAGAACGTATGCTCTAAAAAAGATCTCGGATATAGCTTTTCTGTTGGCAAATAACAAGAGAGCTACAAATTTTTGTCAGGCTTGGATAGTGTTGATGGCCCACCAGAAAAGTCAGATGGACAAACAACTTTTGGTCCAAAAACATTATCCTCCTTGCCTCTGCAGGGAGCCTGGTAATATGCACTATTTTTTTCAGTTCATTGTACTGTTCTCAGAAGAACGGCTGTATAATTCAAGCTTTTGCAAGCCTCGGAGCACTCTTAGGCCTAGAATTATTTTTTGCTATTTTTCAATGAAAAAAAGGTAAATTCTCAATTTGTGTGACACAAGATCGATATAATTTTAAAATATGAATCCTTTTCTCTTCGATCCAACTATGTCGATCATGAACTGTGTACTGTATTTCAGACGTTGTGTGAAATAAAGCAATGATTTATACACAGTTCACTTGAATAGATCTGAGGGTTACCATGGACTGCCAGTGACCTTTGTGGCTAAGGAGGAGGGGGAGTGGTGGAGCTGAGCTTATCAGCCTCTTTTAGGCATCCAAACAAAGAAATATGGGCAGAATGTGCCAATTAGCAGCAAGAATTGAAGTATATAAATGACGTTCACAGAAATGAGGCTAAAAAGCCACAGTAACAGCATGCACATAAGAATCATGGCTGAACAGAAACTTTGAGCACCTTGCAATTAGTTAACTTAGATAGCAAAGGGAAAGTGAAATGTGCATAGGAGGAGGAGGGAGAGGGGAGGGGGAGAGAGTAGGGGAGGGGGGAGGGGAGGGGGAGAGGGAGAGAGAGATGTAATGTGAAAGAATAAGGGCCCTAGCCCTACAAGCCTGAATATAAGTGGCTGTGAATGGGAAGGCTCCCACAAGGGCTCCATTACACACCTAGAATAAGCTGAGAATCCAAACCTCTGTCTTTCAAGAAGACTGGAATCTCCATTACTGAGGTGCTGCTCATCTAGTCACTGCTGGGGAATTTTCTGAATGTTCTCGTGTGCTCTAATCTACCCTGGTACTGTCCTATTATTCTGGGAAATGCTGTGGCCAGTTGTGCTACCAGACTTTCTATTCCTGGTATCTGTGCTGATGATTCATGATGGGGTCTTCTCTGATCCTATGTTCTCTCCCACAGTTTTGTTCCCATACTGGCCAGTAATTACTTTTGTGTTGTCCAAACCCCTTCTCAGATACACCCAAGTAATCTCCCTATACCCTCTAGAACTTCTGGTCCTTGGAAAATACATTCTTCTTCTTGAGTTCTTTCATTTTTTTAATCTCACTGAGACTAGTTATGCTGCCTTTTGACTGTTGCCCTTCTTGAAAAGTGAGAACAGGGTCCTGTCTGACATGCTTCTTCTGGGCCTCTTCTCTCCTCTCCTAAAATAGCCTATCTAAGGCCACTCAGCTACAGGAATGTTTTTGCTTTCAGGTAAACTTACCTTCATCTTTGTTGATTTGGGAATGTAACCTGTCTTACTCCCTTTTTTCAGACTCACCATGAGGCTCACTGATCGAAATCTATCTAGAATACCAAACCTCACTCACCCTCTTAGGTACTTGACATAGTTGTATCCCCTGACTCTCTCTCTGAATGTCCGTTCTCCATGATCCTTTCAGTTTCTTTCAATAAGTTGAGGGCCTAGGGATTTAAAACGTTAAGTTCAAACATGTAATACTTTAGTTCCTTTTTGGTTTACCTTCAGTTACTGCTGCCGTAACTCTTCCTTAACTTGGGGAACTTTAATCTTATGACCCCTAAGTTTTTTGTTTTATCTCTTGTTTTCTTTGTTTTTTGTTTTGTTTTGTTTTTGTTTTGTTGCTATTGTCCAATCAACAGTTTCATATGATCTCTTGGCTTTCCTGCTTTGGTACTATGGTAGACCTCCTTAAGCACACTCTTAACAAGACCTAAACCTCTGTTCTCTTCCTTTGAAGTCGCCTGGAAAACTCCTGTCCAAGCAAACTTCAAATGTATGTTATGCATTCTCTCTTCCTACTTCAAGATTGCTGTATACTCCTGGAGTAAGTCCTAAAACTTAAAAGATTTTTGCTAGTTGTGCCCTTAATCTTGTAAGACAATCACCTATTTCACTTACAGTCTTCACAATAGCTATTTAAACAGTTTCCAATTTCTGTAAACATCACACTACACATTCTCCTCTAGCAGCAGAAAAACTCAGTCTCTTTGCAGAGAAAATACAGTGGATCCTTGCACAACACGGGTTTGAATTACATGTTCACTTAGGCATGGATGTTTTTCAATAATTATAACACTGTACTCTAAGTGTCTATTAACTTCTTTATGATTTTCTTAACATTTTTTCTAGCTTACGTGATTGTACCAATACAGTATGTAATACATATGACATACAAAATGTGTTAATTGACTTTATGTTCTTGGTAAGGCTTCTGGTCAAGAGTAGGACAGTTAATAGTTTTTAGAGTCAGAAGTTACATGCAGATTTTTTTTTTTTTAAACTGTCTTGAGTCAGTGCCCCTTATGCCCACTTTGCTCAAGGGTCAGTTGTAATATCCAACTTCCTGCCCTTAAACCGACAAATACAGGGACACCTAGGTGACTCAGTTGAGCATCCAACTCTTGGTTTTGGCTCAGGTTATAATCTCCTGGTTCATGGGTTTGAGCCCTGGATTGATCTCTCTCTCTCTCTCAATCTTTCTCTCTCTCTCTCTCTCAATAAATAAACATTAAAAAACAATTTAAACTGACAAATACATTTATATTTTCATTCACTCTTTTCTGTTTCCTCCTGATTTTCTTTTAAATTGCTGATGACCTCTGTTCTGGAGTCATGTTCCTTTATACCACCATTCTTCTAATTCTTTAATAAAAGTTACACTTTTTAATATATCTTTGCATCTTATGTATTAAATTAATCCCTCTTACCTCTTCCTCCTTATAAACAAGACATGCATTTATAACTTTATTATCTTTATGTTGGCCTCCACAACCATAGCTTGTGTTTTTCTATTATAGCCAAACTTATTCAGAGATCTATCTACTTTTGTCTCCTTACCACTTGTTAACCTCTTAATTCACAGTAATCTCATTTCCACCTCCAGTAACATAGTAGAATGGCTGTGACCATGATTAGCACCGAGATACATATTGTTGCATAGTTTCAGTTTTATCTGGTTAACATACATACTACCAGAATAGCAAAAGAATAGTGTTTTTACTATTTTAAAATGCTATTCCTTGAAAAACATTAATTTCTTACAAGAACTGAAATATGTTCCTTTCACTTCATACTGGCTTTAAAGATTCAAGCGGCGCCTGGGTGGCTTAGTCGGTTAAGCGTCCAACTTTCGCTTAGGTCATGATCTCGTGGTTCGTGGGTTCGAGCCCCGCGTCGGGCTCTGTGCTGACTGCCAGCTCAGAGCCTGGAGCCTATTTCAGAGTCTGTATCTCCCTCTCTCTCTGACCCTCCCCTGCTCACGCTGTCTCTCTCTCTGACCCTCCCCTGCTCACGCTGTCTCTCTCTCTCTCCTAGAAATAAATTAAAAAAATATTTAAGATTCATGGATTCTTTTTGTTTTGTTTTAAATAGCTACAGATAACTTAGGAATTCAAAGGAATTGAGAATGAGACATTAACATTGTCACCAAAATTGAAGTTCCTGGATTTCTTTAACAACTATTATAATCTATAGATTTAATACAGATTGTGAGAGATTATAGTTTTCCAAGCTCCATATAGAAAACTTTATTTATTTATTTACTTATTTAACTTTTTTTTTTTTTTTGAGAGCAAGAGCATGAGCAGGAGAGGGGAAGAGAGTGAGAAGGAGAATCCCAAGCTGACTCTAGGCTGTCAGTGCAGAGCATGACTACTGAGGTCATGACCTGAGTCAAACCAAGAGTCTGATGCCTAACCAACTGAGTCACCCAGGCACTTCTCAATATAGAACATTTTAAGCCAGAGTGCAGGATCTTGTGATACAAAAAAAAAAAAACATTTTGACCAAAATCATATTTTTGTTTCTGGAAAATAGGAAAGTATATAAACTGTATAATATGAAAGGTATTATAAAATGGTTTAGATACTTTTCTCTTTGTCAATCAACTTAATTTTCCTTTCAAAATGACACAATTTTTTTCCTGATTGTATATACTTTTTCCTTTACTGAAACTTTGGCAACCTAAAATAATATGACATACATCTAAAATACTGTTATTAAAATATTAATGCATCAAGTCAGTAAATAGGTTGTTTAAATGACTTTATAGATTGGAAAGCAACTGTATGTAACAGGAAGAGTGACAGTCTCTTGATAACAAAGGCAATGAACTGAGTTAGAAGAAACTGAACAATATAAATTCTGTTATCTTCTAACTGCAATAATTATAATAGGGGAAACATTTACATCACATAAACTTTAAATTTTTTCAAATGCTTATTTTGAGAGACAGAAAGAGCACAGGAGTAGGGGAGGGACAGAGAGGGAGGGTGAGAGAATCTTACATAGGCTCCATGACGTCAGTGTACAGCCTGGCAGGGAGTTTGATTTCAAGAAACCAAGGGATCATGACCTGAGCCGAAACCAAGGGTAGGTTGCTTAACCAACTAAGCCACCCAGATGCCCCACATAAAAACTTTAAGCATTTTGGTAAAATATATAAACCATTTCAAAAGTCTACAAAAAATCAACAAACATCTTGCCATTAACTTTATGGAACTAATTATTTTAATTTCAGGTGTACTCTTCAAATCATTTATTTGTATATTTCTTTGCTACCATCTTTATTGTTAACCATGGCATTAACTTACATATGGTATTGAATGTGT